>NC_090646.1:315898922-316198922 GCF_040937935.1 Hyperolius riggenbachi | reverse complement strand
AATTTTCTTTGATGTACTTCTGCATTGCCAACTTCTCTGGCCCGGACAGGTTATAGAGGTGACCCCTAGGAGGCATACAACCAGATCTTAATTCAATCGGACAATCAAAGGGACGGTGAGGGGGTAGTCTGTCTGCTGACTTAGGACAAAAGACATCAGCAAAATCTTTATACTGCTCTGGCAATCCTTCAACATGAATTCTGGTGTTACCCATGGTTACCTTCGCCAAAAAATGACGATAACAGCGGGTAGACCAGCTCGTTAGCTGACCAGAGGCCCAATAAATCTGAGGGGCGTGAAGTCGCAACCATGGCAGACCAAGGATGACGGTGGAAGTTGCCATTCGTAACACAAAAACTGCAGACTCTCTCTATGTAAAACCCCTATGGTGACCCCCAACTCCGGAGTCTGAGACAGAAGGTATTTACTCTGCAGAGGAGAGTCATCCACCGCAGTAACTAACAATTTATGATTGAAAGGGACAATAGGAACTCCCAGTTTTTTAGCAAAATCATAGTCAATAAAATTGGCGGCCGAGCCAATGTCGAGAAAGGCCTCAGTAGAAACTGTCTGGTCCTCCCATGAAATGGTGCATGGTAGGAGCACTCGATCGTCTTTGAGAGGTAAACTCTGTGCGCCTAGGGTGTTACCTCTGACCAATCCTAGGTGACAGTGTTTCCCGACTTTTTGGGACAGTTCTGTGCTTTATGACCCTCCTCTGCACAGTACAAGCAGTGTTGTTCAGTTTTTTTGCTCGACCCGGGACAATTTTGAACGTCCAATCTGCATGGGTTCAGGGGGAGGTGACGTAGGTGGCGAGGAAGCATAGGAAACATATCTCACACTACTCCTGCCCCGACTTTGTCTCCGATACCGTAGGCGACGGTCCACTCTGATCGCTAGAGAAATGGCTTCATCAATTGTTTTTGGCTCAGGATATCCCAACATCAGATTAGATACTGCATCTGATAATCCTGACAAGAAACAATCCAACAATGCAAATGAGCCCCATCTAACTGATACCGCCCACTTCCTGAACTCAGCTGCATAAGTCTCTACCGAATCCTTGCCTTGCCGCAACATCTTGAGCTTCCGCTCAGCGGTCGAGGCAAAGTCTGGATCATCGTAAATTATAGCCATAGCTTTGAAAAATTCCTCCACAGAGGTCAGGGCCCCATCCCCTGGTTGAAGGCCATATGCCCAGGTCTGGGAATCCCCAGTCAACAGTGTTTTAATAAAGATAATTCTCTGTGCGGCAGTACCTGAAGTATTAGGTCTCAACTCAAAGTAAGATAACACTCGATTTTTAAAGTTTCGAAAGTCAGATCTATGACCAGAAAATTTCTCGGGCACAAGCATGCGTAAGTCTGTAACAAGAGGGGATTGCACTGCATTAACAGTCGTCTGAAGGGCTTGTATAGACCCAGACAAGGCGTTGATCTGGGTCTGATGACTATCCAGCACGCTGATGCAATTCTCCACTGAGGTGGTGAGTGCAAGCAGACGACTGTCAAGTGTGTCCATATTGTTTTGGTCTGCCGTTCTGTAAAGATTGGTGTCAACACGCAGAGAGAATCTGATTATTGGTGATCTGCAGATTCACCAGTAATGCAGATATACACCAGATTATGAATGCTGCACCAGGTCAGACACATGTCGCCGCGCGTAAACCGCCAGACTGGACGCGGAAACGGCCGCCACGCCGTCAGAGCACGCGGCGGCCATTCCGCAGTCCTTTACAGTACCCCCCCCCGAGGAGTGAACTCTGGACACTTCCCACCAGGCTTCCAAGGATGTAAGTCATGGAACTCTTTCCTCAATTCATCTGCGTGCATGCGGCACTCTGGTACCCAAGTTCTATCCTCCACACCATAACCTTTGCACCAGCCGGGAGTAGGGATGCTCGGAAAACTCCGCGGAATTATGAATTCCGTGATTCCGGCCGGAATTAGGTTAATTCCGATTCCGGTAGTCGAAACGGAATTCCTATACCTCTCAATTTTATAATTCCGACGGAATAGCACAAAAAATCTCTCCTCCTCCTCCGGTATATAAGCTGTTTTGAAAATCACAGGCACACTATTAACGATGCCAAATTTGTACTCGTTCTAACGGATAGCCTGTATGACCTACGTGTCACTGCCCTGAAGGGTGGCTTCAAAATGTCAAATGATCGATTAATAGCAGAAACAAAATTCATAAATTGGTTCAAAGCTGTGGACAAAGGCTTGAATAAGGAAAAAAACATTTCATATTGGTATGAGGCTGATGATATTTAATGCCAAAACTCTTCCTCAGCCTATATAGCTAAACTTGTGAACTCAGAATTTACGATGCCTCAGTCGAAGTCCCAGGTCTGTGAGCAAGGTGTAAACAAAGATTCTTATCTCAGCTAACAACCTCCCACCCCATTTAGATGTTCCGTTTCACTTAAGGCATCTTAATGACATGTAGAGATGGCCCGATTCTCCGATTTTTGGGTTCGAGAAAGTTCGGTTCGCGTGAACTTTCGCAAACTGCAATAGACTTCAATGGGGAGGCGAACTTCGAAAACTAGAAAAAAATTATGCTGGCCACAAAAGTGATGGAAAAGATGTTTCAAGGGGTCTAACACCTGGAGGGGGGGCATGGCGGAGTGGGATACATGCCAAAAGTCCCGGGGGAAAAATCTGGATTTGACGCAAAGCAGCGTTTTAAGGGCAGAAATTACATTGAATGCTAAATTGCAGGCCTAAAGTGCTTTAAAACATGTTGAATGTGTATACATCAATCAGGGAGTGTAATTAGAGTACTGCTTCACACTGACACACCAAACTCAATGTGTAACGCACAGAAAACAGCTGTTTGCGTAGTGACGGCCATGCTGGACTGGTGCGCACCATGGCCAGAGTGCAGGTCGTGGCGGTTTTCCAGCCCCTATGGTCGACGGGCTGTGGTAACTCAATGATAGAACAACAGTGACTGTCCAGCTGATCAAATTTGGTCTGTCCACAATGAAGCAACAACCTTATTATCTTTGGTGTGCCACCCCCCGAGACACTCCTATAGCCGGCGGTCATTGCTTCATTGTGATACGCAAGCCCCTTCACCGCGGCAAGGTAATGATCACGAAGGGGAATGGGCACATGTACATGCCTTTTGTTTTGTTGTTGCAGCTGCAGCGCAGCCAGAAAAATTAGGCAGGCATGTACACACACCAGCGGCCTTGAAAATTCAGGAATCCGCCTGGAGTCCTGGACCCTATTGGTGGTGGCGGAGAAGGCAGTCAAGCGGCCTGCGGGCAGATATGCTGTGTGGGGAGCGTCTTGGGGCAGGCAGACACACGGCGTGCAGGTAGAGATGCTGTGTGTGGGGACCGACTTAGTCTTTGGGCAGGCCTGAGCATGCTTTGCAGACCAGGCATCCATGGTCAGATGTACCCTTGACCCAACGCTGTGTGCCAGAGATGTCACCACTTGCCTTTCAACATCGCGGTACAGTTTAGGTATCGCCTTTTTTGATAAAAAATTGCGGCCTGGTATCTTCCACTGCGGTGTGTGGCTTTGCCTTTGTGTGCTGCTTTTCCTCAGGTGGTTATCCCATTGCCGTTTGTGCTTTGTAATCATGTGCCTTCGTAAGGTAGTTGCCCCTACACGGGTGTTGGTCTTTCCTCGGCTCAATTTTCTGTGGCAAAGAGTGCAGATGGCATTGCTCTCATCTGCAGACACACAAAAAAATTTCCACACCGCTGAGCCGTGGGGTGATTGCACTTTGGTGGTGGTGGCCGACTCAGTGTTAAGTGGGGTGCAAGAATCAGAGCAGGAGGAGGAAGATAAGTCAAGCTTCCATGTGGAAGCTGAGAAAGAAGACGTGTTCTGTGTTAAATGGTCAACTACATCCTGACAATATTGGGGGTTGATGGCACGTGCCTTCTTCTGAACACTGTACTTTGGTCGAGGGCCGCACGAAATCACGACAGCGTGACCTCGAACAGACCTGCCAGGTGGACTGCCTCTGCCTTTTGTTTTGTCCATATTGGGGGGATGAAGTGAAAGGTATGCACTGACTTGACTAATACAATGTGCAGTCACACAGGTGCAGTTAACAGGTATGCACAGAGTGGTATATCACAATGCGCGCACTCACGTAGGTAGGTGTATATCACACTGCGTGCACTCAGGTAGGTGGGTGCACTGAACACAACAGGTAGGTATATGCAGTGATGAGGTGGATGCACTCAACACAAAAGCTAGGTATATGCAGTGATGAGGTGGGTGCACTCAACACAACAGGTAGGTATATGTAGTGATGAGGTGGGTTCACTGAACACAACAGGTAGGTATATGCAGTGGTGAGGTGGATGCACTCAACACAAAAGGTATGTATATGCAGTGATGAGGTGGGTGTACTCAACACAACAGGTAGGGATATGCAGTGATGAGGTGGGTTCACTGAACACAACAGGTAGATATATGCAGTGATGAGGTGGGTGCACTCAACATAACAGGTAGGTATATGCAGTGATGAGGTGGGTTCACTGAACACAACAGGTAGGTATATGCAGTGGTGAGGTGGATGCACTCAACACAAAAGGTATGTATATGCAGTGATGAGGTGGGTGCACTCAACACAACAGGTAGGGATATGCAGTGATGAGGTGGGTTCACTGAACACAACAGGTGGGTGGGTATATGCAGTGATGAGGTGGGTGCACTCAACACAACAGGTAGGGATATGCAGTGGTGAGGTGGGTTCACTGAACACAACAGGTAGGTATATGCAGTGATGAGGTGGGTGCACTCAACACAACAGGTAGAGATATGCAGTAATGAGGTGGGTTCACTGAACACAACAGGTAGGTATATGCAGTGATGAGGTGGGTGCACTCAACACAACAGGTAGGTATATGCAGTGATGAGGTGGGTTCACTGAACACAACAGGTAGGTATATGCAGTGGTGAGGTGGATGCACTCAACACAAAAGGTATGTATATGCAGTGATGAGGTGGGTGCACTCAACACAACAGGTAGCGATATGCAGTGATGAGGTGGGTTTACTGAACACAACAGGTAGGTATATGCAGTGATGAGGTGGGTGCACTCCACACAACAGGTAGGGATATGCAGTGATGAGGTGGGTTCACTGAACACAACAGGTAGGTATATGTAGTGATGAGGTGGGTTCACTGAACACAACAGGTAGGTATATGCAGTGGTGAGGTGGATGCACTCAACACAAAAGGTATGTATATGCAGTGATGAGGTGGGTTCACTGAACACAACAGGTAGGTATATGCAGTACTGGGTATTACAATGTGCACCTGTCACACACACAGGTAGTCACTGAATGTGCTGGGCCTGGCTGGCAGTGGCACACACACAGTATGAATTAGCAAGGCTGTCCATGCAACACAAGTGTCATTGGGACACACACAAAAAAAATAGATCACAAGAACAAGATTAGCTCTCAAAAGAGCTATTGTGGGGTGCTATTTTAGCAATGAGAAATCAGCAAGGAGCAAGCCAACAAGCCTACAAGAGCCTAACCAATCTTTCCCTATGAGAGAGTCTGATGCAGCTGTCCCTTCTCTAATTAATGCAGGCACACGATTGAGTGTAATGGCCGGCGGGGCCTGCCTTTTATAAGGGGGGAGTGGCTCCAGGAGAGAGTGTAGCCTGATTGGCTACAATGTGCCTGCTGACTGTGATGTAGAGGGTCAAAGTTGACCCTAATGGTGCACTATGGGGGGCGAACAGAACTTCCGGAAAAGTTTGCGTTCGCTGGCGAACGCGAACCACCGAAGTTCGCCAGGAACCGTTCGCCGGCGAACCGTTTGGGCCATCTCTAATGACATGTATGTATGCTTGAAAAAAATCTATGTATCCCCTTTTGATGTTGCATGTATAAAGCTGTCTGTACCATCAGCCTGCAAGCAAACAGGATTTAAGCCTGACGAAGGCTGCAAAGCCGAAAGCTTGCTTATTCTTATTCTTTTTAGTTAACCAATAAATGGTATCATCCTGATTTAAAACTTCTTGCTTTTAAAAAAACAAAACCTCTACCTATGGGTACATTAGTGTACAAGAATATAAAGCTTACAGAAGGCATATTTAATGCTTAACGGACACCCGAGATGAAAATAAACTAATGAAATAAACGATTGTATCGATCTTCATTCTGCTAAAAATGACTTTTTAAGATATTCCACAGTTTTATTTTATGTTTAAATCTACTTTTTAAGTTTTAATTGTTTTTGCTCAATGGCACATTCATTGAAGTATGCCAGAGCTAAAATCTATGAACTATTGACCCTTTTTATCTCGTTCCTACTCTCAGAAGCCATTTTCTGCTAGGAAAATGTTTTATAGTTAGCCTTAGCTAAAGCTGAAGGTAAATACTCCATTCTCCTCCTCCTTGACCTGTCAGCAGCTTTTGACACAGTAGATCATCCCCTACTCCTCCAGTCCCTCCAGTCCTTGGGCATTCACGATCTCGCCCTGTCCTGGCTTTAATCCTACCTCTCCAACTGCTCCTTCACGACCGCCTTCAATGAGTCCTCCTCCACCCCCAACCACCTCTCGGTGGGAGTCCCCCAAGGTTCGGTCCTTGGCCCCCTACTGTTCACCCTATACACATCCTTCATTGGCAAGGTTATCTCCTCCATGGGTTTTAACTATCATCTGTATGCAGATGACACCCAGATCTACCTCCACACCCCTGACATATCCACCACTACCATGGACAAGGTCTCCTCCTGCCTATCAGCCATCTCCTCCTGGATGTCCGCTAGGTTCCTTAAACTAAATCTAGACAAAACAGAATTTATGATCTTCCCACCCCGGCCATCCACGAACCTCCCAGATGTGCATGTCACTGTTAACCACACTACCATTCGCCCTACCTCTCAAGCCCGCTGTCTGGGTGTCACCCTGGACTCCGCACTCTCCTTCACTTCCCACATCCAAAACCTCACAAAGTCCTGCAACTTCCACCTTCGTAACATCTGTAAGATTCGCCCTTTCCTGACCTCTGCCACCACCAAACTCCTCATCCATGCCCTCATAATTTCCCGCCTTGACTACTGCAATGCCCTGCTGTCTGGTCTCCCTATGACCCGAACAGCCCCACTGCAGTCTATCATGAATGTGGCAGCCAGAATTATCCACTGCTCCCATCGCTCCACCACGGCAGATCCCCTCCTAGAATCCCTCCACTGGCTTCCTATCCAGTCCAGAATCAGATTCAAGATACTGTGTCTGACCTAAAAATCTGTCTACAAAACCTGTCCAACCTACATTTCCGATCTTACTCAGAGGTACACACCTAGCCGCTCACTCCGCTCTTCCAATGAACTTCGCCTAACCGCCCCCCGCATCACCCAGTCCCATGCACGCCTCCAGGACTTCTCAAGAGCTGCTCCAACACTATGGAACTCCCTACCTACACCCATTAGGGCAGCCCCCTCCTTCAACATCTTCAAGAAAGCACTCAAAACTCACCTTTTCACTCTGGCCTACTACCCCTCACAAGTGCTCTAAACCTACAGCTGAACTCTGGTCCCCTACCATTCGTGTCCTTACCTCTCCCTCTAGATTGTAAGCCTTTGGGCAGGGTCCTCCTCCTTTTGTGTCCTACCTGATCTTGCACCTCCATTACTGTGAACCCATGCTATGCATCTGAGTGAACCTAACTTGCCTAATCTCTATACTCCATCCAGTGACTGACTAAGCATTACCTGGTACTCATACTATGGTGTGTGATCTGGTTTTCTTGTATCCTGTATTGTCATATTGCTGTATCTCACCCCTAAATATTGTCTGTAACCTAAATTAATGTTCAGCGCTGCGTAATATGTTGGCGCTTTATAAATACAATAAATAAATATAGTTGGGATTTCTTATCAGTGAGGGTCACACTGTAGTCACTTCCTAACTGAGTCAGCCACTTACACACCTGATATTTAACTCTTTCAGGCCGAGAAAGAAAAAAAGGAACACAGCATAGTTATTTGTGTGCTAGGCACCGTACATACCCATGTCTATCTCATCATGTCACATGTCACCTCGGGTATCCTTTAAAGTGGACCTGAACTCAGACCTCCTCTCTGCTCTAAAAGATACACAACAGCATAATAACCTTTAAACAAAAATGTATTTGTTACAGCTCATACAAATCCTAAAATATATCTGCACAGTTTTTACTTGAATTCAAGTAGATTCATGGAAGCAGACATTTTGTTTACAGCCTGTGCTTTCAAATGAGCTTATCTGCCATAGGCTGTCATGTGACATGGGGAGAATCAAATTACAACTTGAGATTAGATGCAGATGAGGGCGAATTAGACAACTTAAACTATCTGAATACATACAGGGTGCATGTATATATGTTCTGTCCTGTGCAAGAGTTCCTGCCCACTTTAATGATATATGAGGGTATGTTGCTGAGTACCTGTCTTTGCCAAGAAATAATATAGCCAACGGTATGAAATAACACATTTATTCAACATATTCCCCCTTTGAGACTGTTGTACTTTGTACAGCATAGTTGCAGCTTTTCTAGACCATTCATATAAAAAATTCTTTGGTTGGGCCTCAAACCATCTCTGGGCAACAGGTGTTTCTTCAAGTCTGGTAACAAACAAGTCTTAAGGGGCCAGGTCAGGGCAATAGGGGGGCTGGTGGACCAATTTGAAACCCAGGATGTTAAATTTGGCAGCCACAATGTTGACCATGTACGCAGGTGCATTGTCTTGCGGGGAAAAAAAAGGATCCCCTTTGGCCAACTTTCTACAGGGTTTTGTTTTAACTGCCTCCTTCAGCTGGTTCAGGAGGTTAGTATAATACTGCCCTGTGTTACTAGAGCCCCGAGGTAGGTACTCTACCAACAGAATGCTGTCTTTATCCCAGAAAACAGATGCCATTACTTTTTTGGCCTGTTTATGGGTGTGGAACTTCTTAGGCCACAGGGACCCACTGTAGTACCATTTCTTTGACTGTTCCTTGGTTTCAGGATCATGGAATCAGGTTTCATCCTCAGTTACTAACCCTGCCAAAAAGTCCTTTGCGGCTTCAAAATGGGCCAAAACCGTCTTCTGATCAGTGTTTAAAAATGTGGTGCATCGCAGTGTGGCAAGCCACATTGCAAAGAGGCCGTTATGATGCACTGTGAAAGTAACCTTAGTCTTTTTTTTTTTTTTTTTTTTTTTTATTTCCAGTGTTGAAAGAAGAAGTGAAGCAATTGATGCAATGCAGTAGAAAAAAAAATATTATTAATATTAATGATTTATGAAGCGCCAACATATTCTGTGGCACTGTACAAAATAAGAAACAAACATGGAGCACAAAATAATACAGACAATGGTGTACACCAATATATAAAATACAGACAGAATTGGTACAAAATACAGAATTGGTAAATACAGTGAAAAAAAGTAATATGATGAATAATATGTATAACAAATTGACAAGACACAAAAGGAATAACAAATTACAAGACACAAAATATTGAGAGAGCCCTGCCCTTGCAACTAACAATCGGGTGGGGGGGACGACAAGAGTTGGAGTAGTATACATAATTCATATCTAGAAGCAGTGTGTTTTTTAGATTTTCTAGTAAGGAGTACAACTTGGCCAGTGGCCAAAGGGGGAATGGCCTAACTTAGATTGTGTGCTTGTGGGAAAGTGAGTTTTGAGGGAGCATTTAAAGTACCCCTGAACCGGTTATTTAATTACATTATTTTAATGCTGCCGTCACTTGTGGTGCTGTGAGATATGCACAGCACCTTCCTACCCTTTCAGTGCCCCCTGTGTGCCCCATTCTGCTCAGCCATAATATTCGACTAATTAGTTTGTCGAATATGGGTGGGAAGGAAGTGTCAGTTCCTCCTCTCTGACTGTCCTTAGTCCCACCCCCTCCACTCGCCACTTATAGTTTCTGACAAGTGTTACAGCGTGCAGGGGATCTGTGCTGTGTGTGGTCTTGTGAAATTGAAGTTGGAACGATAGTGTACTAATAGCTGTATTAGTACACTATCATTCCAACCTCATTTACCACAAGACAACACACAGCACAGCTTCCCTGCGCACTGTGTGCTGTACTACTTATCAGGAACCATAAGGCCTTGTTCACATTAAGTTTGGCTCACATGTCCATCCGCGGTGGGCTTTTGTTTCCACGTTTTCCAGCGATTTTCTGCACGTTCACTCGTTTTTGTGGGCGTTTTTGTAAGCGCTTTTGCAGAGCACTTCCATCTTTTGATCCGGAAAAAAAATCTAAAAAAAACCTCATGCAATCGCTTGCCAAAGCAATTTTGTGAGCATTTTGCGATTTTCCTATACCTTCCATTGAGGCAGATCGCCTCAAAAATGGCCTAAGCACCGTTTTTCAAAGCGGATCGCAAACGAACCGCTCTGATATGAACTCTCTTGAAAATTCTTTTGGTGCTATTTGATTGCTGCTGCGACTTTTAGTTTTTATTATATTCATCAAAAAAGACATGAATTTTGTCCCCCAAAAATTTTTTTTTTAACTTTCTGTGATACAATTTGTCAAATAAAGTAACTTTTCTGTATACATTTTTGTCCAAATTTATTGTGCTACATGTCTTTGATTAAAAAAAAATAAATGCAATAAGTATATATTTATTGGTTTGGGTAAAAGTTATAGTGTTTACAAACTATGGTGCAAAAAGTGAATTTTCCCATTTTGAAGCATCTCTGACTTTTCTGAGCACCTGTCATGTTTCATGAGGTGCTAGAATTCCAGGATAGTATAAATACCCCCCAAATGACCCCATTTTGGAAAGAAGACATCCCAAAATATTCACTGAGAGGCATGGTGAGTTCATAGAAGATTTTATTTTTTGTCATTTTTGTCACAAGTTAGCGGAAAATGACACTTTGTGAAAAAAAAAAAAAAAAGTTTCCATTTCTGCCAACTTATGACCCCCCCCCCCCCCCCAAAAAAATGAAATCTGCCATGGACTCACCATGCCCCTCTCTGAATACCTTGAAGTGTCTACTTTCCAAAATGGGGTCATTTGTGGGGTGTGTTTACTGTCCTGACATTTTGGGGGGTGCTAAATTGTAAGCACCCCTGTAAAGCCTAAAGGTGCTCATAGGACTTTGGGCCCCTTAGCGCACCTAGGCTGCAAAAAGGGGTCACACATGTGGTATCGCCGTACTCTAGAAAAATAGTATAATGTGTTTTGGGGTGTATTTTTACACATACCCATGCTGGGTGGGAGAAATATCTTTGTAAATGAGGTTTTTTTTTATTTTTTCACACACAATTGTCCATTTACAGAGAGATTTCTCCCACCCAGCATGGTTATGTGTAAAAATACACCCCAAAACCCATTATACTACTTCTCCTGAGTACGGCGATACCACGTGTGACACTGTATTGCAGCCTAGGTGCGCTAAGGGGCCCAACGTCCTATGAGTACCTTTAGGATTTCACAGGTCATTTTGAGGCATTTGTTTTCTAGACTACTCCTCACGGTTTAGGGCCCCTAAAATGCCAGGGCAGTATAGGAACCCCACAAGTGACCCCATTTTAGAAAGAAGACACCCCAAGGTATTCCGTTTGGAGTATGGTGAGTTCATAGAAGATTTCATTTTTTGTCACAAGTTAGCGTAAATTGATTCTTATTGGGTTTTTTTCTCACAAAGTGTCACTTTCCACTAACTTGTGACAAAAAATAAAATCTTCTATGAACTCATCATACACCTAACGGAATACCTTGGGGTGTCTTCTTTCTAAAATGGGGTCAGTTGGTGGGGTTCCTATACTGCACTGGCATTTTAGGGGCCCAAAACCGTGAGGAGTAGTCTGGAAACCTAATGCCTCAAAATGACTGTTCAGGGGTATAAGCATCTGCACATTTTGATGACAGTTGGTCTATGAGGGGCTGAATTTTGTGGAACCAGTCATAAGCAGGGTGGCTTCTTAGATGACAGGTTGTATTGGCACTGAAGTGCAGGAAGCGCAGGATGTCCTCAAATCGTGACCTGGACATGGCAGCAGAGAACGTGGGCATGTGATGTATTGGGTGCGTAGACCAATAAGACCGCAATACATTCTTTTTGACTAGACCCATGTTAAGGAGAAGGCCCCAAAAAATGTTACGTTCGGAAACTTGTAGGGGTTTCCACCGAAAAGGCTGGGCATGGTACCTTCTTGGATTGGCGGCTGCGTATTGCGTGGCATAACAGTTGGTCTCAGCCACAATTAAGTCGTAGAGACCAACAGTGATCAGAAAGAAAAAAAAAATGTCACTGCGGTGGGGCGGGTGAGGGTTTGGCCAGGTGATCAGAAGCCCGCAGGGGGCAGATTAGGGCCTGATCTGATGGGTAGGTGTGCTAGGGGGTGACAGGAGGTGATTGATGGGTGTCTCAGGGGGTGATTATAGGGGAGAATAGATGCAATCAATGCACTGGGGAGGTGATCGGAAGGGGGTCTGAGGGGGATCTGAGGGCCGAGTGATCTGTTTGGCTGAGTGAACAGAAGCCCACATGGGGCAAATTAGGGCCTGATCTGATGGGTAGGTGTGCTAGGGGGTAACAGGTGGTGATAGGAGGTGATTGAATGGTGATCAGTGGGTGATTAGAGGGGAGAACAGATGTAAATAATGCACTGGAGAGGTGTTCAGGCGGGGTCTGAGGGTGATCTGAAGGTGTGGGCGGGTGTTTGGGTGCCCGCAGGGGGCGGTTTAGGGTCTGATCTGATGGGTAGCAGTGACAGGTGGTGACAGGGTGATTGATAGATGATCAGAGTGTGATAAGAGGGGAGAATAGATGCAAGCAATGCACTGGCGAGGTGATCAGGGCTGGGGTCTGAGGGCATTCTGAGGGTGTGGGCGGGTGATTGGGTGCCCAAGGGGCAGATTAGGGTCTGATCTGATGGGTAGCAGTGACAGGGGGTGATTGATGGGTGATCAGTGAGTGATTAGTGGGGAGAACAGATGTAAATATTGCACTGGGGAGGTGATAAGGGGTGGTCTGAGGGCAATCTGAGGGTGTGGGCGGGTGACTGGGTGCCCGCAAAGGGCAGATTAGGGTCTGATCTGATGGGTAGCAGTGACAGGAGGTGACGGGGTGATTGATAGGTAATCAGTAGGTGATTACAGGGGAGAATATATGCAAACAATGCACTGGTGAGTTGATCAGAGGGGGGCTGGGGGGCTATTTGAGGGTGTGGGTGGGTGATTGGGTGCCCGCAAGGGGCAGATTAGGGTCTGATCTGATGGGTAGCGGTGACAGGGTGACTGATAGGTGATCAGTAGGTGATTACAGAGGAGAATATATGCAAGCAATGCACTGGCAAGTTGATCAGAGGGGGTCTGGGGGGCTATTTGAGGGTGTGGGCGGGTGATTGGGTGCCCGCAAGGGGCAGATTAGGGTCTGATCTGATGGGTAGCAGTGACAGGTGGTGACGGGGTGATTGATGGGTGATTAGAGGGGAGAGCAGATGTAAACAATGCACTTTCGGAGGTGATCTGAGGGTGGGTCAGCGGGCAATGTGAGGGTGTGGGCGGGTGATCAGGTGCCCACAAGGGGCAGGTTAGGGTCTGATCTGATGGGTGGTAGTGACAGGTGGTGACAGGGGGTGATTGATGGGTGATTGACAGGTGATCAGTGGGTGATTACAGGGGAGAATAGCTGTATACCAGGCATGGGCAAACTTGGCCCTCCAGCTGTTACGGAACTACAAGTCCCACAATGCATTTGCCTTTATGAGTCATGACTGTGGCAGTCAGACTCCTGCAATGCATTGTGGGACTTGTAGTTCCTTAACAGCTGGAGGGCCAAGTTTGCCCATGCCTGCTGTATACAGTACACAGGGGGGGTCTGTTGAGGGTGTGGGGGGTGATCAGGAGCCCCCAGGGGGCAGTTTAGGACCTAATCTAAAAAATAGCTTTGACAGATAGAGATAGGGAGTGATTGATGGGTGATTAGGGGGTGATTGAGTGCAAAAAGGGTGTGGGGGCGATCAGAGGGCAGGGGGGGCAGGATCAGTGTGGTGTTGTGCAGACTAGGGTGGCTGCAACCTGCCCTGGTGGTCCCTTGATCACTGGGACCACCAGGGAAGGAGGCAGCCTGTATAATACGCTGTGTATACATTACAAAGCGTACTATACGCTTTACTTGCGGCTATCGAGGGGTTAACAACCCGCCGGCGCTTCCGAACGGCCGGCGGGTTGACGTCACGGGTGGGCGGAGCCTATTGCCGGCGGATGCGCGTGCACCCAATCCCCAGCAACTTAGTGCAGAACGAGCCGCCGCCGATAGGCGTATTGCGGTCGTTCTGCACACCACTTTGCCGATCTGCAAGTGGATAAAATAAAAAAAGAACGCCTATAATGTGAGCAAGGCCTCTGTGGCGAGTGGAGGGGGCAGGACTAAGGACAGGCAGAGAGGAGGAAGAGCTGACACTTCCTCCCCGCCCATAATCCATTGCTAGCAGAGCAGGGGACATGGGGGGCGCTGGAAAGGGAGGATGATGCAGTGACATATTGTCACAGCACCACAACTAAAGCAGCATTAAAAGTATGTAATTTAAAAACTAGTTCAGGGGTTCTTTAAAGATTTCAAAAGTTGTAGAGTGAGGGATGTGTTGAGGAAGGGGATTCCAGAGGAGGGGAGAAACATGCAAGAAATCTTATGTACACGTAAAAGTGAGGTGATGCTAGAGGAAGAAAAAGAAAGTCATGTGCAGGTCTGAGATTGCAGTTGGTTTGATATCTGGAAAATAGTGAGAGGTACAGGGATATCACAGTCCTTTTTATCTCAGCATCGGTGATTGGTGCGGGTACTCCTACGGTGTGGATTCTAAGTGAGCAAGGGTCTTCACCCACGCAATCCACATGGGATGATGGGCCGTCACCCCTAATGGATGGTGGACAACTTTGCTGCCTGGTGCCCACCATGCCACCACCCCTAGGACTGCCCCACCACCTTGCCGTAAGGGAAGGAGAAAGAGGACTGATGTGACAGGACAGACGTGACAAGACTGGCTGGCAGGACTTGATTGACAGGACTGACGTGAAAGGACTGGCTGGCAGGACAGGACTGACTGGCAAGGAATAGCGTGACAAAACACTATGGCTGTAATGATAATGCAACAGCACTGGGCACTTGATTAGTCACCCTGACCTTTGCGCCAGTGCTGAAGCCATGACCTCAGCCGTACACATAAAGAAGCTAGGAGCATACGCGCCTAGTAAATTGCGGCCATGCCCCCGAGCACACCAGTCCTAAAAGTCTGCCAGACAGCATCTGCTTACTGAACAGGAGCCTCCGCTGGAACCTGGAAGCAGTAAGTGTGACATTGAACCCCCCTACCTCTTAAGGGCAACCCCAGGGTGTCCTCCAGAACGTGTTTTATTAGTCTTGATGCATGAACATGCTTCTGAAATATCCACAAATTTTCTTCAGGGCCGAAGCCCTTCCATTGAATCAGATACTGAATTGTACCAGCTCTTCTTCTGGTATCCAAGATCTTCTTCACTTCGAGTCCCTCCTCTCCGTCAGACAGTATCACTAAAGGTGGTTCCAAAGAACGACCAGGAAAATGGTTCGAAGTTGACTTCTTAAAGCAGGACACATGAAATACTAGATGAATTGAGAGATAATTTGGTAATTCCAATTTGAAGGCAACCAGGTTAATCTTGCAAATATGAAAAGGCCAATAAACTTGGGCCCCAATTTCCTAGAAGGACATTTCATTTCCTTCGGCCTTAATACTTGGCTGCTGGTGATCATACACAGAGTATCCTGTCCAGGGATTTGTATGTATATTACCCACTTACTGGCATTGCTTGGTCCTCACTATTGACTGTTCATCATATGCACCTTATTTTTAAATTTAAAGAGAGCATGAACTGAAAATAAAAAGTCAAAATAACCACACACAGGTCATACTTACCTCCTGTGTAGTCTACTCCTCAATCTATTTCTCCTCTCCTGCGTCCCGTTTGTCCACTGTGATCAATGGAATTCTTCGTCCTTCATTTTAAAAATGGCCATTACCCCATAATAGCTTCCTGGTCAGCACACTATTAAACTGTAAAATCACCCACTTGTGCCAATAGGAAACATGGACATTACCTTGCACATTCAGTTGTAACTGACAGCTGTTGATATATAACTGACAGCAACAGGTATATTTCTGCTCTGACAAAATATTGTCAGAACTGAAAGGGATCACCGTAAGAAGAAAATGTTGAGCTTTTGAGAGGAACTGGGGGGGGGGGGGGGGGGTGGAGGGGAAGGTTAGTATGCAATATTCATTTGCAGGTACATCATGTGTTTATTTTAAATAATTTTACTCACTTCAGGTTCCCTTTAAATTTGTATTCATATGAATTGCTTATGAGCATATTTGTAATTTCTTTGATCACATTCCATATTTCTTTGCATGTCACTCACTTAGGTCTTTGCGCCAGTAGCACTATTAGCACTTTATTTACCCCATTACTCATGGATCCGGGTCCTCATTTTCCCGACTGGGTTCCAGTTAGAGATGGCCCGAACCTCCGATTTACGGTTCGCGAACTTCCGCAAAAAGTTTGGTTCGCGCAAACTTCTGCGAACAGCAATAGACTTCAATGGGGAGGTGAACTTTGAAAACTAGAAACACTTATGCTGGCCAGAAAAGTGATGGAAAAGCTGTTTCAAGGGGTCTAAGACCTGGAGGGGGGCATGGCGGAGTGGGATACATGCCAAAAGTCCCAGAGAAAAATCTGGATTTGACGCAAAGCAGCGTTTTAAGGGCAGAAATCACATTGAATGCTAAATTGCAGGCCTAAAGTGCTTTAAAACATCTTGCATGTGTATATATCAATCAGGTAGTGTAATTAGTGTATTGCTTCACACTGACAGACCAAACTCACTGTGTAATGCACCGCAAACAGCTGTTTGTGTAGTGAAGGCTGTGCTGAACTACTGCGCACCTGTAACGATTGGTGTCAACACGCAGAGAGAATCTGATTATTGGTGATCTGCAGATTCACCAGTAATGCAGATATACACCAGATGATGAATGATCTGCAGAATCACTAATAATCCAGGTATGTCTAACCTCTGGACACCTGAGATGTGAGTGTACAGTATAACAGTAGCACTTTGAGAGAGAACCGCCAGAGGAACTGGAGGTATGAAGAAGAAGGGATTTCACCTCATACTGTGGGTGAATCCCTAGGCCAAAAGCTCCCTAGGAGAGGGGCCTAGGCTTGGTTGCAGGAAGCCCTGCTGCTAATATAAACAGGCTTGCCCTAACTAGGTGTGAGAGCCTATTCTCTATGCCCTGGAACCGGGCTAAGGTATAACATAGAAATGACACAGTATCCTAGTCTTGGGTGTGAGGTCCGTAGTCACAACACTCTGGAACTGGCCTAAAGCATAACATAGAACTGACACAGTATCCTAGTCTTGGGTGTGAGGTCCGTAGTCACAACACCCTGGAACTGGTCTAAAGCATAACATAGAACTGACACAGTATCCTAGTCTTGGGTGTGAGGTCCGTAGTCACAACACCCTGGAACTGGTCTAAAGCATAACATAGAACTGACACGGTATCCTAGTCTTGGGTGTGAGGTCCATAGTCACAACACCCTGGAACTGGTCTAAAGCATAACATAGAACTGACACAGTATCCTAGTCTTGGGTGTGAGGTCCGTAGTAACAACACCCTGGAACTGGTCTAAAGCATAACATAGAACTGACACAGTATCCTAGTCTTGGGTGTGAGGTCCGTAGTCACAACACCCTGGAACTGGTCTAAAGCATAACATAACATAAGCATGAGAAAGTATTCTAGCTCAGTGTGGATTCCCAGGTCCTTCCTGGTTCAAACACACTGTTGGATCTGACTGAGGTCTGTGTGCTAACACGTAAGCATTTGCAACGGCAGACGATGTGAGACTGAGGGACGAGTGGTTATATAGTGCAGCGCTGACCAGCGCCGCCCAGTCCCTTCCAGCCAATCCGCATACAAACTTGGATCAGCTGACCAAGGGAGTCCGCTGATCCCTCTCTGCTTCCCATAAAGCTTCTGTCTCGCCGCGCGTGCGCGTGTATTCCTCAGCCTATGTGCACAGGAAGGCTGCACCAGGTCAGACACATGTCGCCGCACATAAACCGCCGGACTAGACGCGGAAACGGCCGCCACGCCGTCGGAGCACGCGGCGGCCATTCCGCAATTCTTTACAGACAGACCCCGATAGTCTATGCAGGGACGGAGGCCTCCATCTTTTTTTTAACAAAAAAGAACCCAGCGCCCGCAGGTGAGCGGGAGGGGCGGATAAAACCCTGAGCTAAATTTTCTTTGATGTACTTCTGCATTGCCAACTTCTCTGGCCCGGACAGGTTATAGAGGTGACCCCTAGGAGGCATACAACCAGATCTTAATTCAATCGGACAATCAAAGGGACGGTGAGGGGGTAGTCTGTCTGCTGACTTAGGACAAAAGACATCAGCAAAATCTTTATACTGCTCTGGCAATCCTTCAACATGAATTCTGGTGTTACCCATGGTTACCTTCGCCAAAAAATGACGATAACAGCGGGTAGACCAGCTCGTTAGCTGACCAGAGGCCCAATAAATCTGAGGGGCGTGAAGTCGCAACCATGGCAGACCAAGGATGACGGTGGAAGTTGCCATTCGTAACACAAAAACTGCAGACTCTCTCTATGTAAAACCCCTATGGTGACCCCCAACTCCGGAGTCTGAGACAGAAGGTATTTACTCTGCAGAGGAGAGTCATCCACCGCAGTAACTAACAATTTATGATTGAAAGGGACAATAGGAACTCCCAGTTTTTTAGCAAAATCATAGTCAATAAAATTGGCGGCCGAGCCAATGTCGAGAAAGGCCTCAGTAGAAACTGTCTGGTCCTCCCATGAAATGGTGCATGGTAGGAGCACTCGATCGTCTTTGAGAGGTAAACTCTGTGCGCCTAGGGTGTTACCTCTGACCAATCCTAGGTGACAGTGTTTCCCGACTTTTTGGGACAGTTCTGTGCTTTATGACCCTCCTCTGCACAGTACAAGCAGTGTTGTTCAGTTTTTCTGCTCGACCCGGGACAATTTTGAACGTCCAATCTGCATGGGTTCAGGGGGAGGTGACGTAGGTGGCGAGGAAGCATAGGAAACATATCTCACACTACTCCTGCCCCGACTTTGTCTCCGATACCGTAGGCGACGGTCCACTCTGATCGCTAGAGAAATGGCTTCATCAATTGTTTTTGGCTCAGGATATCCCAACATCAGATTAGATACTGCATCTGATAATCCTGACAAGAAACAATCCAACAATGCAAATGAGCCCCATCTAACTGATACCGCCCACTTCCTGAACTCAGCTGCATAAGTCTCTACCGAATCCTTGCCTTGCCGCAACATCTTGAGCTTCCGCTCAGCGGTCGAGGCAAAGTCTGGATCATCGTAAATTATAGCCATAGCTTTGAAAAATTCCTCCACAGAGGTCAGGGCCCCATCCCCTGGTTGAAGGCCATATGCCCAGGTCTGGGAATCCCCAGTCAACAGTGTTTTAATAAAGATAATTCTCTGTGCGGCAGTACCTGAAGTATTAGGTCTCAACTCAAAGTAAGATAACACTCGATTTTTAAAGTTTCGAAAGTCAGATCTATGACCAGAAAATTTCTCGGGCACAAGCATGCGTAAGTCTGTAACAAGAGGGGATTGCACTGCATTAACAGTCGTCTGAAGGGCTTGTATAGACCCAGACAAGGCGTTGATCTGGGTCTGATGACTATCCAGCACGCTGATGCAATTCTCCACTGAGGTGGTGAGTGCAAGCAGACGACTGTCAAGTGTGTCCATATTGTTTTGGTCTGCCGTTCTGTAAAGATTGGTGTCAACACGCAGAGAGAATCTGATTATTGGTGATCTGCAGATTCACCAGTAATGCAGATATACACCAGATTATGAATGCTGCACCAGGTCAGACACATGTCGCCGCGCGTAAACCGCCAGACTGGACGCGGAAACGGCCGCCACGCCGTCAGAGCACGCGGCGGCCATTCCGCAATCCTTTACAGTACCCCCCCCCGAGGAGTGAACTCTGGACACTTCCCACCAGGCTTCCAAGGATGTAAGTCATGGAACTCTTTCCTCAATTCATCTGCGTGCATGCGGCACTCTGGTACCCAAGTTCTATCCTCCACACCATAACCTTTGCACCAGCCGGGAGTAGGGATGCTCGGAAAACTCCGCGGAATTATGAATTCCGTGATTCCGGCCGGAATTAGGTTAATTCCGATTCCGGTAGTCGAAACGGAATTCCTATACCTCTCAATTTTATAATTCCGACGGAATAGCACAAAAAATCTCTCCTCCTCCTCCGGTATATAAGCTGTTTTGAAAATCTGCAATTCCCTACTGCATGATATAAGAGGATGGATGGATGGAGGAGGAGGAGGAGGAGAGAGAGATTTTAAATTTTTTCCGACGGAATAGAACAGCCCCGGAATACCGTCGGAATGAAACGGTAACGGAATTTCTGTATGACGGAATGCGGAATTGTCCCGGAAACGGAAATGGGCTCTTCCGACCATGCCTGGCCGGGAGTCCAGAATCTTCTCAACCTCATACTCGGGTTGATCATCAATTAATACGGGAGGGGGGGAGGAGTGGAATCCACCTGCACTGCCGGCTTGAGCAATGATATGTGGAATGATCTTACACCACGCATACTGGTAGGAAGATCAACGACATAGGTGACAGCATTAATTCTCTTGGTGACTGGAAACGGCCCAATAAATCTGGGCCCCAACTTGGGTGACATTTGTTTCAATGCCAGATGTCGCGTAGACACCCAGACCAAATCTCCTGGTGAAAAGTCCCATTCAGCAGCGCGTCCCTTGTCGGCCTGCCTTTTCTGAGCCCTGCTGACTGGGTACTTTCTGGGCACAGTTGCAAATTCTGATGGTGGTGGCTGGATAGTGTAATGGTTAAGGGCTCTGCCTCTGACACAGGAGACCTGAGTTCGAATCTCGGCTCTGCCTGTTCAGTAAGCCAGCACCTATTCAGTAGGAGACCTTGGGCAAGACTCCCTAACACTGCTACTGCCTATAGAGCGCGTCCTTGTGGCTGCAGCTCTGGCGCTTTGAGTCCACCAGGAGAAAAGCGCGATATAAATGTTCTGTGTTTGTTTGTTTTGTTTGATGGGGTAGACTGGCACCAAGAACCTTCCCGGATTGTGCAACCCTGCTGACTGGGCACAGTTGCAAATTCTGATGGGGCAGATTGGCACCAAGAACCTTCCCGGATTGTGCAACCCTGCCGACTGCTACTTGACAAAATTTGGTAATAGCTCATTAAGAACACGCACAGATTTATCATTTCTGCATTATGGCCCATGGCTTCAATACCTCAAAGGGAAACCTGGAAATAAGAATGTTGCCATGTATAACGCAGAGACAGTATGCCTGTCAACAATGGCATGTATTATCTGAAACCATTGTTAGCATAAGTCAAAATTATAGCTTTTAAAGAAAAATTAGGACTACATGCTTGTAATTTACAGTTTTAATATTGAAGATATTTAAAGGGACTCCGAGCTCAGCAAAAAAAGTAAAGTTGTACTCACCAGGGTCTTTCTCCAGCCCAGTGCTGGTCGGGAGGTCCCACGCCGGCGTCCTGGCTCCTCTCCTTCACCCCGCTCCGGTATGGCTGACAGGCCGCAGCCCGGGCGACACTCGGTGGAGTGTCGGGCTGCAGCTTCCGCGTATGACGCGGATTACGTCACACGCCGGCCGCCTCGCGTCATCACGGCGGCCGGCGTGAAAGTACTGCGCATGCGCGATTAAAGCGCGCATGCGCAGTACTTTCACGCCGGCCGCCGTGATGACGCGAGGCGGCCGGCGTGTGACGTAATCCGCGTCATACGCGGAAGCTGCAGCCCGACACTCCACCGAGTGTCGCCCGGGCTGCGGCCTGTCAGCCATACCGGAGCGGGGTGAAGGAGAGGAGCCAGGACGCCGGCGTGGGACCTCCCGACCAGCACTGGGCTGGAGAAAGACCCTGGTGAGTACAACTTTACTTTTTTCGCTGAGCTCGGAGTCCCTTTAACAGCATAAAAAAAATATAGCATTAACACAAATACTTTACAGTGAGGGGTTATTAAAGCACTTAAACTGGAGGGATCTTGTGAACATTATTGTACAACACATTTTGCTTTATGTTACAGGTAATTCCTACTCCAAAGCAAGAATATTAAAAACAAACAAAAAATACAAACAATAAAACGATTGAGTTCTATGTAGGTATTCTGTACTGCATCTCGTGTCATTTTGCCCTTTATGAGTTCGGAACAGGGTACTCACGATTTAAAAAAAAATACAGAGTACCTGAACCGAGTGCACTCGTGACTGGACCCGAATACATACTCGTGATCACGAGTTCCTGATTAGTGATTAAAAACCTGCCAACTTTAACAGTTAATATTAAAACCCCCTTACATGGTAGGAACCCCAAATTTTCAGGACATGTTAAGTTTGGGGGGGGGGGGGGGGATTTAGTTTTTGATAAAATTGAATTTAAAATTCCAAAGTAAAACAGTTACCTTTAAATGCGTTAAATGTCAGTTTTAGTAGCAAAGCTAACGATGGCGTAATCTTATATATTTCAAAAGAAAGAGCAATGAATTTCCTGATCGGGTTTCCAGGGGGTCACTACGTAGTCACATAAGGACCCCCTGGAAACCTCTCTGTGTCCGGAATGCTTTGGCCAGGGATCGTTATACAGCTGCAATATGGCTGTATAAAGATCCCTGTGATTATTCCCCATTTTTTTCAAAAATCTGAATTTATTTTAAGTTTACAGTGTGGGAAATAAAAAAAAATAAAAAAAAAGTTATGTAGGGTCCCCCCTCCAGAAGTTTAACCCCTTCTTCCCCATGCAGGCAGGGATTGCCAGAATGCTATGCCCCGGCTGAGTGGGGCTTCACACCCTGACTATACCAGCCCACATGGTCTATGTATTGGGGGCCTCTGAGGGGGAGGGGCGGGCAAGCCTCCCCCTCCGAGCCCTTTTCCAATCCATGAACAATGTGCTCTTCCCCACCTCTGTGGCCCAAAAATGGAGGTGGGGCGCTAATTTTCTGGAGGGAGGGTGGTTCATGTTAGCATCTGGGAGTCCCCTTTAAGTTGCCCCCCAGATGCCCACTCCCCTCCCAGGAGAAATGAGTATAGGGGTACTTTGTGCTCCTTACCCATTTCCATAAAGGGTTAAAAGTAAACCACAACGGGGGGGCGTGGCCAACATGGCGAGCTGAGTGGACGTCTTCTTCAGAGCTCCGCTGCCCGGCATATCCCGCCAAAGAATTGACGGACTACAGGCTTAAAAACCCCTTGTCATATTACTGGGGAACACCCAAAGAACTGAGGGGATATACTGGAGTCGTTGTGCTTACCTCCGGAGGGAGAAAATCTCGCCGGGCCCTCTTTTACGGACGCGTGCTTGGAGTCCAGTGCTGGGCCTGAGAAGACGCCGAGATCCTCATACCGTGTCTCTCCATACCCCGACATGCCTCCTAAGGTAAATAAGAGCAATAAAGATAAGGATGACCCGGCTGAGATGGCGGAGCAACCACCCTCCACCCCGATACAGCACCGCTCCTCTAACCGGGGAAAACAGAACAAGGAGGGTGGAAGTCCGCGTGAACAAGCGGAGGATAGACCAGACATGCCGACTCCTGCTGGACGCTATCCGCACATGCCAAACCACACTAACGGTCAAAATTGACCATCTTGATTCGGGGCTGAGCTTGCTTCGGGGAGACATGGGCAAACTGCGTGGTAGAACCAAAGACCTTGAACGTCGCACTTCAGACCTCGAGGACACAGTACAGACCCACAGCATAGCGATCCCAGGAATGAAACTACGCTTAACCCAACTGGAAGAAAAATCGATGGATGCGGAGAACCGCAATCGCAGGAACAACTTAAGAATCCTGGGCCTGCCTGAAGGAGCTGAAAGGAGTAACACTGCCACCTTTGTAGAGGAGATGTTCCGGAAAGTTCTGCCACCGGAGACTTTCTCCGACCACTTTGTAGTGGAGAGGGTGCACCGAGTCCCAGCTAAGATGGGCCCACCGGGAGCTCTCCCTCGTCCGGTTATTTTGAAGCTTTTAAATTTTAGAGATCGCGATGCCATCCTAATCGCTGCAAGGAATGCGGGTGAGATCCGTTTTAACAATGCGAAATTGATGATCTTTCCAGATTTTACAATGGAAACACAAAAACAAAGGAAATCGTTCCAGCATGTAAAGAACAAGCTCAAGGAGAAAAACATCAATTACTCTATGCAGTTACCTGCAAAACTCCGAGTGCAGGATGGAGAAACTACTCGTTTTTTTGAGAAACCTGAGGATGCCATGAAATGGATAGACACTTTGCCAAAGCAATAAGTGAGTACCCCTGGGGATAATCTATAACTTTATTATGTGCAGTGTATGGAGTGGAGGCGAGGGGAGGCTTTTGAATGCTGGAAACCATGGTTTATTATTTTTCTGGTTGGTGACTACGCCTAAGCAGATCTGATATACATATATATATATAGCACAATGGCGGGCATCTTCTACAGTCGGTGATGCTTACTTTCAAACTATCCTTTTCCCGCACTTAGCTTCCCGCTCTTGGGCGGCTGCCAACTTCTCAACAGCAACTTGCACTGCACAGTAACCACTGAACTCACTAGTACATACTGCTGTGTAGAATCATTCTAAAGTGAGCTCAACTAGAAACTTTACTACAACCCTGTGATGATTATATGAACACAAAAACTTGTGCTTCACTAACCTCCACTGTGGAAAGCTCTTTGCGAAGTATCAGGGAAACATCTCTATGCATCCAGACTATGTTGAAACTTTTAAGCATGGCTGTACCCGGATTCTACTCTCCGCTCACTATAAGCCTCCCTCCAAGCGACTAGACTCACGTGTATTTTGCATATTGGCTCTGAATTAACACCCAACGAGCGAATCCACTCCACGTTGCACTCCAGTATGTAACTGTAACTGCACATTATCGAGCAACTCTACTAATTTGAAACCAAGTTTATATAGCGCCTTAAACACAAGTTTATATGGAGTTATGGTGTGTTATATCTGAGTTCACTGTTCTAATTTTGTTATACTCCTTGTGGGGGAGAAAAAAGCTAAATACCACGTAAACTCTCCCTGGAAATACGTATACATGTAAACAAGTTGTAATGTATTATCTGCACCACTAGAGGGCAACAGACACTTAACTGCTAAGCAGAGCTTCATGTCTCAGTATGGAGCTCGGAAATAAATAGGATTCGGTTTGACTAGCTGAACCTGAGAGGGGTAGGGGTATGTCACTACTTTACGCTTTGCACCTACGCCTGAGCCCCTTTAGAGGCTATCTGAAGGGGGGCCCCACTCTTACAGAATAATAGGCCCTAATAGATGCTGAATAAGATAATCTTCAGCCATGGTCCACTAAATTTCTAACAGCAGGATCTTCTGCTCCTTGAGGGGTGCTCCCCCCCAAAAATCCTATACACAAAGGAGAGCAGGCGTATACACAAAATATATATTTTATATTAAAAAAGATTTACGTGTATATAACCCCCATGGTGGTAGCAGGATTTTGTTAAAAACCTTGTAGCTTACTTACTGAGGTATGCTGCGCGGCGGCTCTCACCCCATTATTTTAATGGCTCAGGGTGCTTACACCATACTGAATACTCATCCCACTGTTGCCCACTAAGATAGCGAATTCAATAAACGCTAACTCCACCTGCTAGATTAGTTTGACTGATAACATGGTTCAAATACATTGCCTATACTTAACGCTTACGCAACATAATATAAATAGCTATAAGCACTTATACAGGATTGCACTAGTATAACCCCATATCATAACAATGAGGCTAGTAAAAGGTCTCCACATCTACTGCTACTTGGTTTGTAATAATTCCTAGCATTACTACCAGTTAAATACGTACATATAAGTCCTATTTTCCTCCCAGATACATCTGGGTGTTGCTGGGCAGCGGATCCAGTCGGTTCGCTAGCCACCCCCCACCACACTAGCGTGTACAGTTACACACTGGTGAATTGTGTTTAGCCTTTCACTCGGTAGATAACCGAGGAAAGGTCGGGTCGTTAAGGGATAAAGCTACCTTATCCGTTGGTGGGCGTAGCAGGGTGGGTGTTGTGGGGTTACAAGGGATTTAATAAGGTCATGCTTATAAATGAACATAATGTAATGATTCTCTTTGTCTTTTTTCTTTCCTACTATCTTTTCTCTCCTCGCTACCCTTTTTACTCTACTCTCATCTGGGCAATGAAATGTCTAAATGATATCATATATGTATTCACTTAGTGTAGCGCCCACACCTCTCAGCTGCTAGTCTGTCAAAGGTTCCCCAACCCCTTAGAAAAAATGGTACATAATAACAAAACACCTAAGACAGAAGAAAAACCCACCAGACAAATTACATCAACAGAGGATAGAGCATTACATCAAAGACAAAAGACCCAACACAGGCCAAGAGGGCGGAGGGGGAGGGGGCTATCCAAGAAATCGCAAGAAGTAGTTAGTCCACTTGAGACATATGGTTCTATGGGGGAGGGGGGAGTATTCAATTTGAGTCATAGAGACCTCTCCCAAGTGGAACATGGGGTATTATCAAAAGGTATCAAGTTTGCACCAGGCAGTAAGCTCAACAAATTTGAAGCCTTCATAGGCATTAAGAAATTTATGAGGAAGTTGTGCCTCAAAAAGTATTTTATGAAAAAGGCAGATCAACAATTCACTGAAAATTCCATACAGACAGATGGCTCACTCAGGGCTAAAAAACAAGTCCAAATTCAATCCAGTTCAAGAAGCGAGCAAAGCTATGAATGCCTTTGAGACCCTAGTATTGGAAGATCTCAAAAAGCTTAAAACTTATTTCACTGATAACTTATCCCCCATAGAAAGACAAGCAATGAGAGACTTGCAGAATGATATGAGTATCGTGATTAGACCAGCA
The DNA here is from genome assembly GCF_040937935.1 of Hyperolius riggenbachi. Classification (NCBI taxonomy): domain Eukaryota; kingdom Metazoa; phylum Chordata; class Amphibia; order Anura; family Hyperoliidae; genus Hyperolius; species Hyperolius riggenbachi. Next base: position 316,171,914 of record NC_090646.1, on the reverse strand, counting down.
GACAAGGGGGGAGGTGTGGTCGTACAAGACACCGAGCAATACCATTGTGAAGCAATTCGACAACTACACCAGGTGGACACCTATCTACCCCTCACGTTAGATCCCACTCATAAATTCCTGAAAAGACTCAAGGCCATGCTGGAGGAAGCAAAGGCTATGGGAATTATTAATGAGGATGAGTATGCCTATCTATATGAGGATAACCCCAGAATCCCTGTGTACTACCATCTCCCGAAAATACATAAGGGACTGGTGGATCCCCTGGGAAGGCCGATCATTTCGGGGATCGGTTCCATGACGTCCAACCTATCCCATTATGTGGACATATACCTGCAAGAGATAGTGAAGAATACCCCAAGCTATATCAAAGATACAGGCCACTTTTTGAGAATACTTGATAACTACATCTGGGAAGAAGGAGACTGGCTCTGCACGATCGATGTGAGCTCCCTGTACACTGTGATCCCTCATGAGAAGGGTATTGAGGCAGTCAAATTTTTTATGCAGGAAGCACAACACTTAAAGGAAGATCAGATCCAATTTGTTTTGGAGAGTATACGCTTTATATTACAGCATAACTACTTTAATTATGAGGGCCAGTATTTCCTCCAGAGCACCGGGACAGCGATGGGGACACGGTTTGCACCTTCTTTTGCAAACTTATATATGTCCCACTGGGAATACTTTCACCTCCATGGCCCAGTGGGCCCCGGATCTTCCCTGGTGCTCTGGAGGAGATTCATAGATGACGCCTTTTTTATCTGGCGTGGTACCAAGTCCAGCCTTGACACATTTATGGGGTGGATTAATGACAATCATTACAACTTAAAGTTCACTAGTGAGAGTAGCCAGCATCAGGTTCATTTTTTAGACCTTACGGTTTATGTGGAAGGGGGGCAATTGCTGACTAAAACATACTTGAAGCCGGTGGACACCAACAGTTTTATTAATGTTGACAGTTGTCATCATTTTCGATGGCTTATGAATATTCCAGGTGGCCAATTTCTCAGGCTTAGGAGAAATTGCTCTAAGATGTCAGACTTTGAGGTGGAAGCAGAAATTTTGAAGGACAGATTCAAATCCAAGGGGTACTCAGATGAACTGATAGGGGAGGCTAGAGAGAGAGCTAGGGATACAGAGAGAGGTCAACTATTACAGGTGAAAGACAAACCAACTGATTTAGTTAGTCATCAGCCCAATCTAATTATGCAATATTCATCCCAGGCTCCAAAAGTTAGGAACATAGTGGGGAAATATTGGCATTTGCTACGGGAAGACCCGTCACTCACCGTAATTCTACCCGAGAATCCTAGAATGATCTTCAGAAGGACCAAGAATCTGGGCAATATACTAGCGCCCACTATAAAAACTACCAGAACCAAGAAGAAACAGGGGTACTTTAAGAGGTGTGGATTTTGTAGGGCCTGTCGGGAGTCCTGCATACCTGTGGAAAGAATTTATGACATCGCAGCAATGGGAAACAATGAAACCTTTAAGATTAGAGATGTCACTAACTGTGACACAAAGGGTGTTATATATCTGTTGACCTGTCCCTGTCAGAAACATTATGTAGGAAGAACAAAACGGGCTCTAAAAGAAAGGCTTAATGAGCACTGTGCAAATATTAAGAAAGGAAATAAAAAACATCCCCTCTCAGATCACTATAAGATGATACATGGATGTTCCTTTAAGGGAACGAAATATTGTGCTATTGAGCAAGTGGAAAAATCCTGGAGAGGTGGGGATTATTTATTGGAAATGTCGAGGAGAGAGACTCTATGGATTTTTAATCTCAATTCCATGATTCCGCATGGATTGAATAAGGATTTAGACTTATATGCTTTTGATTAGGAGTAGTAATTGAACATGCAGGCGAGGCTTGATAAGAGAGCCTCTGATCCTCCTGAGCAGCCTAGCTTTGAGAAAGGGAGGCGTTCCTCCCGAAACGTCAGCAGTGGCTGCTATTGTGACGTCACAGAACACAGGAGGAGGAGGTGTGGCCAAGCTACGGAGCTGTCAGCGCCGCAGGACTACGCGGTGAATCCATCTCTGACCAGGCGCTCTGCCCCGCACAGCCTCCGCCAGCACGGGAGCCGGGCTCGTTTGGCCCAACATCAGCCTGCGTCTAGACTCTCTCACCTAGCCACCGGCCGGGGCTGGTGAGATTGAGCGGCTCCCCGTACAGCACAACAATACTACTCACGAATCCGGAAGGGTGAGCTGTATATAACTTAAGCACTGCATACTTTAGGATATTAACCCATACTGGAGAAGTTCAATATGAGGATGTACCAAACATTTAACCCATAAACATCATGGGGGCTCCCCCACTGTGAATTTATTGACATTATACTAATGAGCTTCAACGGGCACATGTGCAATTGAAACCATTTCCGGATATCAGTGTGTAATTCACTGCTTAGTGCAAATCCACTTGCATCCTGCACTTTAATTCTATAGCGGGTCTGCAGCAGCCCAGCTTTTTATTTATTTGTTGAGTTTTTATAACTACATAACCTAGCCCATTGTATATGCATATACATTAATTTGAGGGCAATTGAATCAACTCTGATTTTATCTATTAAAGTTATCCATTGTTTTTAGCGCAGCCTGTTTTTTATTATTAGATATCATATATGTATTTAATAGATATAGTCGTCTGCAATGGCAAGCACTAAACAAATAAATGTACCGTCCAGCTTGACTTGTGTCTCTTGGAATGTCCGAGGCCTTAATTCCAAGATTAAGAGAGCCTTGGTTTTTGGTTTCCTTAAAAAATATCACCCCCATATATGTGTCCTACAGGAAACCCACCTTACTGGCAGCACTATCATGGCCCTAAAAAAGCCCTGGGTTGGACATTACTTTCACTCCACATATTCCACTCACTCCAGAGGGGGAATAATAATTCCATAAATCATTAAATATGACAATACAACAGGTCAGGCTGGACACATTTGGCAGATATGTGTTGATACAGGCAGACATATATGGGTCTTCTTTTATAATTGTTGGCATGTACCTCCCTCCTGCTGGGGATATGACACTACTAAACGATATAATTAATATTATAGCTCAACTCCCGCTGGCTAAGATTATCTGGACCGGAGATTTCAATCTAGCACCCAATCCTGTGATTGATAGATTAACTCATGCTACGCCTGAGAGATTTGATTTGTCTTCCTGGGCAGACACATATGCATTAACAGACGTATGGAGATGGAAATATCCGAATCTAAAAAAATATACCTGTACGTCTCTGACGCATAGAACTCTGTCAAGGATAGACCTTATATACACAACCACAGACGTTCTGCCGATGGTTCAAACAATAGACATACTTCCTGGTGGTATTTCTGATCACTCCCCAGTACTTATAGAACTGAAAATAGAAGGGGCTATAAGATCCAGGTCATGGAGGCTGTCCAGATACTGGATATCTGGATATCAGACTCATTGGTAGATGTAGCCATCACTAAGAATCTACAACACTATTGGGCTGATAATGACAAAACTGCCTCGGATATGGTCTGGGATGCCCATAAAGTATGTCTTAGAGGACACTACATAGCAGAAATCGCGAACGCACGGAAACAAAATACCATTCTGCTTGACAATGCTGAAAACAAAGCTGAGCAAGCGGAGAAAAACTATATAGAAACAAAATCTATTCAAAATTTTAAGGACTGGCAGGCATCCTTAAATAGAGTAGAACTTTTGAGAGTAAACTGCTGTAAAAAAGCTATGTTGGCCAAGGCACAACATGTTTTTGCTAAGGGCGACAAAAATGATAAACTTCTTGCCTGGCTACTCAGAGATACATCTTTAAATATGACCATACCCAGAATCATGTCCGAGGAGGGACGGGAATATATAGACCAAATGCATATTGAACAAACATTTCTGAAATACTATACCCAACTTTATACTTCTAAAGTTGAATACTCATCCTTACAACTAAACGACTTCTTAGACAGGGTCCACTTCCCCACTTTATCGGAAGAACACAAAAAAATGCTGGATGCACCACTGACCCTGGACGAGATCACGGACGCCATTTCTGGGTTGCAGTGTGGTAAGTCTCCGGGCTCAGATGGCTATCCATCAGAGTACTACAAACATTACCATCAGATCCTTGCCCCAAAACTACTTGAAACAATTAAAGAGGCCCTTGCTACGGATAAACCCCCGGCATCTTGGGCAGAAGCTCTGATTGTGCTAATCCCAAAACCGGGCAAAGACCCCACTTTGTGCACCTCGTATAGGCCAATCTCACTGATCAATGTGGACGCCAAAATACTTGCAAAGGCACTAGCTAATAGACTTAGTAAATGTATTTTAACCATTGTCCACCCAGATCAATCAGGCTTTATGCCAGGGAAAGGCACTGATATCAACCTCAGAAGATTTCACACCAATCTTGTTGCCAACCATGATAATAAGGGGGATAGGGTAGTTGCCTCTCTAGACAATGAAAAGGCATTCGACTCGGTGGAGTGGGGATATCTTTGGGAGGTACTGGCCAGATTCGGCATAGGGACCAGCTTTATCAAGATGATCCGGCTACTATACATAAACCCCACAGCTAAACTACGCATCAATAACAAGATAACACAGGCTTTCAACTTAACTAGAGGTACCAGACAGGGGTGCCCCCTTTCACCGGCCCTGTTTGCCCTGGCAATTGAGCCACTGGCAATTATGATTAGACATTCAAGTAATATACATGGGCTTCGATTGGGAAGGCTTGAAGAGAAGATTTCTCTTTATGCGGATGATATCCTTCTATACCTTGAGGACTCGGGTTCATCCCTAATTGCTGCCCTAGAGACAATTGATTATTTTGGGAAATGGTCAGGTCTAAAAATAAACAAGACAAAGTCAATTATTTTTCCATTAGATAAGGACCTCTCCTCATACACTAGCTCCAACACAACCCTGCAATGGTCCACTAAGTTTATATACCTTGGCAATATAATACAAAAAGACCTTGATGCGTTCCTGGGCAACAATTTTCTTCCCATAATTAAAAAGATTAAGGACAAATGTCACACATGGCAAGAGCTACCCCTGACTCTCATCGGCAGAGTCAACGCGATACAAATGATGTTACTCCCAAAATTCACGTATGTCTTCCGTAACTCCCCTGTCTGGATACCAAAAAAATACTTTAATGAAATAAATAAAATTCTCCTACCATTTATATGGTTCAACAAACTTCCACGTATGTCACTTAAAATTATAGAATTACCTACAGAGGAAGGAGGTCTAGCTATGCCCAATTTCCTGTATTACTACTTGGCGTCCACGTTGGTCAGTATACGGTGGTGGTTCTCGCGTAATGAACTTAATACCGCAGTTGTGGCAGAAGCAGCCATAATGGGCTCCTACGAAGCCCTTTTAAACTTGCCATTCAGAGGCCACAGCTCCTCTCCAAGCATTACTACGGTCATGAAAACCCCTATCAAGGCATGGCAGTACCTCCATCGCAAGTTGACATCTCCTAACCAGTGGTCCCCCTATACTCCACTATGGGGTAATCCAAACGCTCCCCAGTTCTCCACTATACCTGACCCAGCTGCCTGGGCCAGATATGGGGTTAAAATATTAAAAGATATCGCCCCAGATGGAACTCTACTATCATTTTCTGAACTTAAACTATCGAATGCACTTGAAACAAAAAGAAAAACCGAGAGCCCAATATAGTGCAGTAAGTCTAACAATTGTTGGCGAAATAATTAACAGATGTGGATATACTCACAAACACGGGTTACCACATAGGCAACCACTTGAACTGCAGGTGGGGAGTATTAGAACCTGACCCCACTCAGGTTTAAGAAGTCGCTCTCTGTAGATAGAAAGAAGGGGACAGTCCCCTCCACCCAAGGTGGACTATATACTGTGCAAATTTGGACAGAGGCGCCAGGCAGGTTAAAATGATCTAAAAACAACTAAAAAGGAGGAGTACAGGTGGACTTACCTCCTGAAATGATGGACAATCGAGATTGTTCAAATCGCAAATAACAATTTATTTTGGCACTCCGCAACGCGTTTCGCAGGTATAACCCGCAGGTATAACCCGCTTCATCAGGCAAGGAGTGCAAGCTCAAAAAGGTCCAATAGTGGCAATGCGCCTCTGACAGACAGAGGCGCATTGCCACTATTGGACCTTTTTGAGCTTGCACTCCTTGCCTGATGAAGCGGGTTATACCTGCGAAACGCGTTGCGGAGTGCCAAAATAAATTGTTATTTGCGATTTGAACAATCTCGATTGTCCATCATTTCAGGAGGTAAGTCCACCTGTACTCCTCCTTTTTAGTTGTTTTTAGATCATTTTAACCTGCCTGGCGCCTCTGTCCAAATTTAAACTATCGAATAACCTCCCCAACCATATGCAGTTTCGACATCACCAGCTATCACATGCAGCCAAAGCTCAATTTGGCAGAGGAAGGATTCTGATTAAATCCAACCCAGTTGAATCTCTGTTGATAAAAGAACACCTAGATAAACCACTCTCTATTTATGCAGAAATCATGGCCCAGTTGGGTCATAACACAGACAAACTCCGCACTCAATGGGAACAAGATCTAGGAGAAATAAAGCAGGAGGTGTGGGAGGAGGTGGTGGCTAGGGGCGCATCGACGTTGATCTCGTCCAGGGATAGACTAATCCAGCTGAAATATCTCCATAGAGTATACTACACGCCGGTTAGGCTACACAAAATAAACACAACACACTCGAACTTATGCACAAGATGTCACTCGGCAGAGGGAAGTCTTATACATATGTTCTGGTCCTGCCCAGCACTGGCCAGATATTGGCACCAAATAGAAAACACTATTCGCAATGTGATAGACTCCCCATTCAAATTTGACACAAAAATGGTGATGTTGGGTATATTCGTTAAAGGTAGCTATAGCAAGCATAAAATAGCAATGATTTATTCACTATGTCATGTAGCTAGGAAGGTAATCCTGACTCATTGGAACCAACCTGTTGTGCCCACCAAGGCCGAATGGATCAACATGGTTAATAAAATGCTTCCATTATACAAGATGACATATACAAGTAGGAATTGTCCCACTAAATTTGACAATATCTGGTCCGGATGGTGTGATAAATACTGTAGGAATGTGCTGACTGATGTCTAGGGTCGGGGCAGCAGTTTAGGAACACTAATAAATTTGTACAGGCTCGGGCGGGGTGTAATGAAGGTTATAACTTAAAAATATAAAATAAAAATACTTGCATATATAACCTTGTACAGAGACCCCATGAAGCACACTCTTGGGCATGGCCGGCCCGCTCATGAGGCGGGGTGAAACTTTTGCCTCAGGCGGCAAATTTCCAGGGGTGTCACCCGCCCGTCCGTGGGTGCGGGGAGCCGGCCCGCCGAGCTGGAGGGGTAGCTGGCAGGACGGGGGTATTGGGCCAGCGGCGGGGAGGGGGGTCGGACCCCCCCTCCCTCGCCTGGGTCCCCCGTCCTCCGCTCCCCTCCAGCCTAAATAGACGCAGCCGTATGTGTAAGAGGCACGGGCGGGGAGGACTCACCTCTTCCTCGATCCAGCGTGCGCTCCACTGACATCACTTCCTGCAACGCTGCAGGAAGTGATGTCAGTGGAGCGCATGCTGGGAAGAGGTGAGTGTCCTCCCCGCCCGTTCCTCTTACACATAGCGGCTGCTTCTATTTAGGCTGGAGGGGAGCGGAGGACGGGGGACCCAGGCGAGGGAGGGGGGGGTCCGACCCCCTTCCCCGCCGCTGGCCCAATACCCCCGTCCTGCCAGCTACCCCTCCAGCTCGGCGGCCCCCCAGAGCGTGGGGGGGAGGGGCGGCGGTGGCAATTTTTTAAAAATTTGCCTCAGGCGGCAAAAAGTCTAGGGCCGGCCCTGCTCTTGGGATAACTGATAGGACGTCTGTGGTGTAGTGGAAGATGTGGGTGGGACCTGGCGGGAGGGGGGTGCATGCCTCTCATAGCACATAGGGTGATAGGTCTGGATGATTTCTCCTATTTAACGCACCTATGACCTGGTGAAATAAACTGTCTGTCTCAAGAAGTTATAAAAAACAAGACCTTTATTCTGCTCAATATTCATGAGTTATAACCAGCAATGAGCTAAGACTATAGACAATAATGATAGACACATATAAACTATCAGATGAGTTGTTCTTTCCTTCTTCTCTCTCCCCACGACTCTCCTTGTGGGGGAACCTTTTCTTCTCTTCCTTTTCTTTTCTTCTTAAACTGATATAATGACCTACTGTTATGGTATTGTAGATAGGTCGGACCCCCTGGGTCCAATAGTATGTTATGTTGTGTTGTACTAAAAATGAAAATTTTTAATAAAAAAAATGTACCTGTTAAAAAAAAAGTAAACCACAACATAACGAATACAGTTCTTTAATATCATTAACAAATAAGAAATACTTACCTGTGCCTTAATAATGTTCCCACGCCAATATCCTCGGAAATAATGTCCCTCGACGATGTATCCTCTATCTTGCGACCTTCTGATACTGTAACATGTTGATTGAAGAAGATCGCCGTACAGACGTCACACCGCCGCTCCCCCGCCAACATGGATGTGAGTGACAGGTGTGGAGGCGGGGAGGACAGTCGGAATTAGAGTTAATGCGTCCTAATAGGACAATCTTTCTCAGCTATTGTAATAGCTGAGTGCAGTGTTAGGTGGGGGAGCGTCGTCGTGATCTTTTTCAATCAACATGTTACAGTATCAGACAGTAGCAAGATAGAGTATACATCGAGGGACATTATTTCCGAGTAAATTTCTGTGGGAACATTATTTTTAAATGCACAGGTAAGTATTTCTTGTTAATTAAGAATATTAAAAGGAATTTATTAGTCGTTTTTTTCTTTACCTTGTACCCATTAACCATGTCCATAAAGGGTTAAAGTACCCCTATACTCATTTATCCTGGGAGGGGGTGGGCATCTGGAGGCCCCCTTCTTAAAGGGGATGCCCCAGATGCCACCATGAACCCCCCCCCCCCTCACCTCCGTACAGGAGGAGGGGAAGAGCCCCTTATCCATGAATTGGACAAGGGCTACAGGGGGGTTGGGAAGGTTTTTCCGCCCATACCCCATACCATGGACCATGCGGGCTGGTATAGTGAAAAAGTGAAGTCCCACTTTTATTTTCCCAACACGGAACATAAAAAAAAAAAAATTAAGAAAAAAATGTCAGGCATCTTTATACAGCCATATTGCTGCTGTATATTGATCCCATGGACAAAGCCTTGCGGCTTCGGAGGGGTATCCAGTGGCTCCATACGTACTGTGTATGGACTCCCTGCAAACCCAGTCAGGTAATTCATTGCTTCTTTTGAGATATGTACAATTATTCTTCCGTTAGGTTTAATTTTTTCCTTTGAAAATTTAAAATCGATTTTCTCAAAAACTAAGGTCCTTTTCTAGCATTTAAGGGGGCTTTGCTATTAACTGAAAAGTCGGCAGGTTTTCAATGGGAAAACTGGACTCTTGATCACAGCTTCTACTACTGATCACGGATGGATTTCTAATGCAATCATGGGTGCACTCTATTTAGACTGAAATATGAATTCAGAATTTGAGCTTTGTCTATGATCCATGTTGGCACACGTAATATGACGTGAAGACCCCACTTGATGGCATCCTAAAAATAAGACTGACAAGCTAAAGATTAAGGCCTGTTCACATCTGAAATAGTAAAAAACCCTTGCGCTAGTGTTTTGCTCAATTTATTTTACCACAATTTTCGCAGAATTTTTTTTTTAATAATCACTGGACACTTACACAAATCACAGCGATCGTGATCACCACTTTATTAAGCACTGTACTGCGGACTCTCCATAATTGCGGCCAAAATGCTGCAGGTAATGCGTTTTTTCAATTGGTGCTAATCACAGAACGCTCGCCATCAGCACCAATTGAGGCAGTAAGAACACTAACATAGGTTAGAATTGCTAGCACTATAAAAAGCATAATCGCTTTTGTGATTAGCGGGACTTGCCCTAGTATGAATGGGCCCTAAATGCTTCACAAGACTACGCAAATGCCGGTGGACACTAAGGGCAAACATGGGCATATTGCACTGATGGAGAGTAGACATACCACCACAGCGAAAAGGCTGCACATACAGATCTGTCAGAACACACTCCTTGGGGACCTAGGCTTCAAAACATGCCAGAGGGGACCCTGTATATCGCTCTGGAGGCAACAGCTAGTGACTCAAGTATAAGCCGAGACTTTTTATGCATTTATAAATGAACAGAACTTTAATCACACCCTTATTTTACTATTAGCCAATGCTAAGTGAAGAATAACATTTATTTTTAGATCAATGGTTTTAATTGGACCTGAACTCAGAACATCCTCTTTGCTTTAAAAGCTAAACATATTAACCTTTAAACTTTTAAGCGCTCTTTCACAGGACAGGCGGAAAACTGAAATGCACCCTGTGTGTATTTTCAGTGTTTAGGCTGTTTTAATTTCCTAGGCCTAACTACTGGCTCCTTTATATATGCTTGTCCTTAATATTACTCATACTCTGCTTTCTGATTGGACCAGCATAATGGTATGATGTAACTCTCCAGCTTCCCAACTGCATGTGGTAATATTCTGAACACCATACCCTTTCTAGTCCTTGGTTCAGAATAAACTAATTTGAGTTGCATCACCTAACAACCAACAGTTGACTATGGAGTTTATGCTACCAGACACCTATTTTTAAAAAGGTCTATTTTCTACACTAGTATTGACTCTATGACCTTAAATTCCACTAGGAACATATGCTCAGCAGACCTCTGATGTAAATGTCCTTACAAACCTAAGCATAGTATAATGTATACCGATTATTGAATATATTTTCTACAGTATCACTAAATATCATTAAACCATAATTCTGACATTTCAATCGCATGACATAAGACATTGGAAAATGTCCACATCTGGGAGGGGCCCCTTCCATATGTGGATAAATTAACCAGATATCAAAATATAATTTTGATTAAGATATCAAAATAGCTAACATCTTACAGTTTCCATGAAAACAGGAAGTAGAAACGGTGCAGATTTCTGATCAGCTGTAAAAAAATATATATGCTATTGCTTATCTTTTAGAGCAGAAGGGAAGTTTTGAGTTGTGGTGAGCTGTAATGTGCAGAAAGAAGAAGTTGATGGGTAAGACCAAAACTGTGAACAGAGTGCTATGGCAGTAACATGTATTTACAACATACAGACTCTGCATTAATCTGTACGACTGTTTAAAGTACATTTTTTTGCAGAAATAAGGGTCTGTAGGGCTTCTTATTGGTTCAGCACATTCCTTGTGTGTCCATCTTCCACATCGGTCACACTGCACCTGAAAGATAAAAAAATGATTTTGTTCTATGGGGAATTTCATGCACTGCTCTTACATATATACTGTATATATATATATCAACTTGATGACTGATCAACCATCCAGATATCAAAAAATAATGCAAAAAAATATGCATGAAATAGTTCAAAATTTGAAACATATATTGATCAAATATTTGGAAATTAGGCAGGCTCCTACATGTGTTTGGAGGAAACATGTAAAAATCATTGAAAGAGATGCAAACTCAAGGCTGCTGTCCTCTAAACGTGTTATGTCCGTGTATCAAGTACTTTACCTGTCACACCATCTGAGGTTCTGTTGTGTAAGTTGCACTTCTGTATTAGCACTCCATAAGACTACATGCATATAGCATGTGGAGAGAGCATGTCTCACGTGCCCCATGGTCTATTACACTGGCAGCAACATAGGGCACCAATGCGTCCAAACAATGGGCACTTGTGGGACAGTGACATTAACCACTTAACGACCAGCTAACGCCCTTAGGCGTCAGCAGGTCTTAAGTGGGTTACCATGGAAACGGCCGCTCGATCGAGCGGCCTTTCCATGTCAGTTCACGGAGGGTGTCTCCGTGAACAGCCGGAGAGCCGCCAATCGCGGCTCGCCGGCAAAATGTAAACACGCGGGGAAGAAATCCCCGCTGTTTACATCATACGGCGCTGCTGCCGTAGGGTAGATCGGCGATCCCCGGCCTCTGATTGGCCGGGGATCGCCGTCATTTGATAGCCTGAAGCCTATCCTACAATGCGCAGGACGGATAACCGTCCTGCGCACATCGGAGCAATAGCGAGAGGCAGAAAGAGGTAGGGAGGACGGAAAACGCTGCGGAGGGGGGCTTTGAGGAGCCCCCCCCCCCGCTCGGCCACACAGAGCGGCGGCGATCAGACCCCCCCAGCAGGTCATCCCCCTAGTGGGGAAAAAAGGGGGGGGGGAGTCTGATCACCCTGCTGTATTTACGATCTGTGCTGCTGGCTGCAGAACCCACGCAGCACAGATCTCTTAAACACAGCCCGGTCCTTAAGTGGTTAAAGGGATACTTAAGTAAAAAAAAAAGTTTTACTCACCTGGGGCATTCCTCAGACCCCTGAAGCTGTATGGTGCCCTCGCAGGCTCGCTCTGATCCTGCCGACAGGCTGGGAACGCGAGTGATTCTCCGCGTTTCCAGCCGCTATATCACCCTCTATGCTGCTATAGCGTATAGCAACATAGAGGGTGATATAGTGGCTGGGAACGCAGAGAATCACTCGCGTTCCCAGCCTGTCGGCGGCTGTCTTCGAAACCGGAAGTAGCCGCCGGCGGGGACAGGAGGATCAGAGCTGGGCTGCGAGGGCACCATACAGCTTCAGGGGGCTGAGGGATGCCCCAGGTGAGTAAAACTTTTTTTTTTTTACTTAAGTATCCCTTTAAGTATAATTGCAGAGGGGCGGAGAAACAATCAAGTATATAAGCATAGGCACACAACTCTTATAGGGCATGGGGTGGGGGCATTTCACAAGTCAGCTCTATGATGAGATTACATCAGTGTTCTGTCTCTTGGTTAGATCTGCCCATCATTGATAGATGTATGGGCACCTGAACGATTTTTAGAATAAAGTGCATTAACAGTCCTATTAATGTCCTTTTCTACCACAGTAGATTAAATAATCTTGGGTCTGCTTACAATGCTCTGTTTTTACAGACCATTAAAAATTCCTTATGCGACTTCAGATTCTTCTGCATCAACTGTTTACCACTTCACCCCCATAAGTTTTTTTCCCTAACGGTCAAGAGCGATTTTCCCCTTTCAGTGCGCCTCCATTTCATTTGTTAATAGCTTAAAGAGACTCTGAAGCGAGAATAAATCTCGCTTCAGAGCTCATAGTTAGCAGGGGCATGTGTGCCCCTGCTAAACCGCCGCTATTGCGCTGCTAAACGGGGGTCCCTTCACCCCCAAACCCACCCCCGCAAGACTTGGTCTCAGACTTGCTCGTTCGTGGAGGCAGGGCTAACGGCTGCAGCCCTGCCTCCAGTCACGTCTATCAGCGGCGCACCGCCGCCTCACACCCGCCCCTCTCAGTGAAGGAAGACTGAGAGGGGCGGGGGAGAGGCGGAGATACGCGCTGAAAGACGTGCGTGGGGCAGGGCTGCGGCGGTTAGCCCTGCCACAACCAGGAAGCGCTCCCCCGCTGCACCGAGGGGATTTGGGGGTGAAGGGACCCCCGTTTAGCAGCGCAATAGCAGCGGTTTAGCAGGGGCACACATGCACCTGCTATCTATGAGGTCTGAAGCGAGATTTATTCTCGCTTCAGACTCTCTTTAATCACTAATAATCACAATGAAATGATCTATACTTTTTTATTTTCACCACCAATGAGGCTTTTTGGGGCTGATATTTGTTTTCAGTAATTACTTTATTTTCTATGCATTTTAAATTCTTCCAATTTCATCTTGTATAGTTTAATATAAAACACTGCTACTATCTGTCCTCATTATTACAAGGTTTCAGATACATAAATACAAGGAGTGCAGAATTATTAGGCAAGTTGTATTTTTGAGGTTTAATTTTTTTATTGAACAACAACCATGTTCTCAATGAACCCAAAAAACTCAATATCAAAGCTGAATATTTTTGAAAGTAGTTTTTAGTTTTAGCTATTTTAGGGGGATATCTGTGTGTGCAGGTGACTATTACTGAGCATAATTATTAGGCAACTGAACAAAAAAAAATATATACCCATTTCAAGTATTTATTTTTACCAGTGAAAACAATATAACATCTCAACATTCAGAAATATACATTTCTGATATTCAAAAACAAAAACAAATCAGTGACCAATATAGCCACCTTTCTTTGCAAGGACACTCAAAAGCCTGCCATCCATGGATTCTGTCAGTGTTTTGATCTGTTCACCATCAACATTGCGTGCAGCAGCAACCACAGCCTCCCAGACACTGTTCAGAGAGGTGTACTGTTTTCCCCCCTTGTAAATCTCACATTTTATGATGGACCACTGGTTCACAATGGGGTTCAGATCAGGTGAACAAGGAGGCCATGTCATTAGTTTTTCTTCTTTTATACCCTTTCTTGCCAGCCATGCTGTTGAGTACTTGGACGCGTGTGATGGAGTATTGTCCTGCATGAAAATCATGTTTTTCTTGAAGGATACAGACTTCTTCCTGTACCACTGCTTGAAGAAAGTGTCTTCCAGAAACTGGCAGTAGGACTGGGGGGTTGAGCTTGACTCCATCCTCAACCCGAAAAGGCCCCACAAGCTCATCTTTGATGATACCAGCCCAAACCAGTACTCCTCCACCTTGCCGGAGTCTGAGTCGGACTGGAGCTCTCTGCCCTTTACCAATCCAGACACGGTCCCATCCATCTGGCCCATCAAGAATCACTCTCATTTCATCAGTCCATAAAACCTTAGAAAAAACAGTCTTGAGATATTTCTTGGCCCAGTCTTGACGTTTCAGCTTGTGTGTCTTGTTCAGTGGTGGTCGTCTTTCAGCCTTTCTTACCTTGGCCATGTCTCTGAGTATTGCACACCTTGTGCTTTTGGGCACGCCAGTGATGTTGCAGCTCTGAAATATGGCGAAACTGGTGGCAAGTGGCATCTTGGCAGCTGCACGTTTGACTTTTCTCAGTTCATGGGCAGTTATTTTGCACCTTGGCTTTTCCACACGCTTCTTGCGACCCTGTTCACTATTTTGAATGAAACGTTTGATTGTTCGATGATCACACTTTAGAAGCTTTGCAATTTTAAGAGTGCTGTATCCCTTTGCAAGATATATCCCTATTTTTGACTTTTCTGAGCCTGTCAAGTCCTTCTTTTGACCCATTTAGCCAAAGGAAAGGAAGTTGCCTAATAATTATGCACACCTAATATAGGGTGTTGATGTCATTCGACCACACCCCTTCTCATTACAGAGACACACATCACCTAATATGCTTAATTAGTAGTAGTCTTTCGAGCCTATACAGCTTGGAGTAAGACAACATGCATAAAGAGGATGATGTGGTCAAAATACTCATTTGCCTAATAATTTTGCACTCCCTGTAGATCTTCAGGCAACTCCTAGAAGTAATACTGTGGAACATTTTAGGGTCCTATAATTTGTGTTAAAGTTCCTGATCACCTACCATTGCTATTACTTCAGGTCTTTGATCAACTTCCAAACTGTTACACCAAACACAGTACTCATCTATATTACCTATTGTAGAGAAAGGAAAAAAATAAATAAATAAATAAAAATCTCAAATTGTAATGCTGGAGATACACGGTACGTTTCTGTACCGTGTATCGACCAGCTGATCCGGCCAGCTGATAATATTCAGCTGGCCCGATCAAGCCGCTCGACCCCCGCACACTCGATTCCCGCCGGCGGACAATGGCAGGGAATCGAGCGCTGATAAGTGCCGGTGGGGGCGAGCGGTAATCGATCCGCGCGGGGACGCGGCTGGGGTCGATCCGGCAGCTAATCGAGCCCGCGGTTGGCCCGTGTATCCCCAGCATAACACACCTCCACTCCCCCCCCCCCACCTTCCCCACTTAAAAAAAAACAAACAAACAAAAAAAAAATAGGGAAGAAGTGTCCATTTTTACCCTCTCACATTTACACGCATATTCTATTTTCAGGTTTTTTTTTTTATTGTCTTACTTTTGCACCCTTGAAATTTATAGTGCAAGTTGAAAGGACCGAAAAAATGGCTAACCCTTTTTATGCAATAAATTTGATCTCCACACTACATTTAGCAATTAAAGAGGAACTGTCATCCATACTATCTCAAAAATAAACCACATTTAAGTAGATAAACACTTGCTCTTCTTATATAACAGATGTATTGTCCACATTTTGATTTCAGTGAATTTTATATAGTAAATAAAGAGAATTCTGTTCCTGGTGGGAGCCATGTCTTTTGCATACAGTTTGAGGCTAAATCCTGATGTCATTTCTGCCCTTAACGCTCCTCCAATCGCTGATTCACCTCAGCCTTGCTTGAAAACACAAGTGAGCATAGGATCTGATCTCAGTAATTCAGCCAAGCAGGGAAACAAAGGGAAGATGAGGAATATATTATAGATAAAAAAACTCCCAGCATTCCAGTGGATGGCTATGGCACATATTAGCTAGTGCTCCTAATGCATGTAATAACTCCATATCATAACAGCAGAAAAAGTTTAGAAAATTCTGAATGCAGGATTAGCATCTCTATCACTTAATACACTCAGACCAGTTGCTGTTGAAATTTGATTTTTCTGGTGACAATACCGCTTTAAGGGGCAGGGGCAGGGGCTCCTCCCCCCCCCCCCCCAAGACCTATTTTTTACAGCACTGGGCTGTGCATCCTTTTCTGCGTTCTGCACAGCAATTGGACTCCCCTTTTTTTGTCCCTAAGGGGACATGGCGCAGGAGGGGCCCAATCGCATCTGCACTTTTTTTTTTTGTTAAGCCTCAGAGGTTCTCTGTGACTCCCTCCCCCTCTCGTGCTTACATAATCAGGACGGCAACCAGTCCTGTTCTCCGCCTCTCATAGGCATTAGTCTATGAGAGTGCGGTATTCCTCGGCCAAAGGCCTGGGATCACCGATCCCATACGGCGCTGCTGGAGACCGCATGGCTGTACAGATGTAAAAAAGTGAATTTCTTTCACCTGTCGTTTACAGTCTGCTGCTAGCCACCGATCGCAGAGCTCCTGGAACCAGCTGTGAACGATCGTCCTTCGGCGCTGTCGTTCCCATGCAAACCACAGCCCCAGACTTGACGCCAATTGATGTTAGGCGGTGCTGGGGCTGCCACTCAGTTCACGCCTATTTGTAGTGTGCTGAAGCTGAAAGTCAGAACTTAAACTGCATCCAATTGGTTTTAAGTTTTGGTAACTTGGGCACAGAAATATTTTGAATGTGTTTTCTGTGTAATTGAACATAAAATATGAGAAAAAAACAACAACACATGAACTGAAGAAGATTACAGCTACTTTACTCCACTCAACATGTTGAATTGTACTGCGTGAGATAAAAATGGACATTTGACAACCATATTTCACGCCATATAAGAGGCACTCGTTCTCCCCCCAAAAAATGTGGAGGAAAAGCTAATGCATCTTCTTTGGCAATGGCATGAAATCCCTGACTTACAAATGCATGCACGTTAACCATTGACAGGTCGAGGAGTCCCTGTACGTTTGCCCGTTCTCTCCCCCCCCCCCTCAGTGTAATAAGTAGCATAGCGCATGTCTTACCAAATACATTGTGCCTGCAGTGATTGTATACCTTCTTATGCTTCGCTTGCTCTAGTAATGGCTTGTAGCGATGACGCAAATCAGCACAAGCCGGTTACTGTGGGAGCCCTTGGAGAAGTGAGGTCTGAATTCCCCGTGCCCGACATGGATTAGGCAAGACGTGCTACACTTAATTGCACCTGGAAGGGGGGGGGACCAACACACACACAGAAGGGCACACACTGGGTTCGGAAGGGACCACACCAATTGCGTAGAACATCCACAAGACACACCTTAAAAATGGACACACCAAGATACACCGATATTTTTCTCAGGTTTTTACCCTCTACGCCTAGGCGCATGTTATATTTCACAGCGTCTTATACAGGATAAAATACGTAACCTTTGTGTTGCAGCAGTGGCGTCCCTACCATGGGGCGGCCAGGAGCGCTCCGCTCCGGGTGTCAGCTCCAGGGGGGGTGTCATCAAGGCCTGCCCAGAAGCCTTGATGACACAGGAGGGGAAGCAGCGCTGAAGGAGGGGTGGCAGCGTCGGCGGGGAGGGGGGAAATACCCCCCCACATCTCCCTCACCTGGGTCCCCTCCTTCGGCGCTTCCCCTCCACGGGCGCCGGCAACGGGCACTGACAGGGCGGCTGATAGCCGCCCTCAGTGTACCCGAGCAGGGCTACGGGAAGATGGCCGCCGAAGCCCGCACTGGAGACAAAAATAGACGGCAAGATGGCCGCCGACGCCATCTTGCCGTCTATTTTTGTCTCCAGTGTGGGCTTTGGCGGCCATCTTCCTGTAGCCCTGCACTGATGACGCAGCAGGAGACGGCGCGGGACATTCAAGAGGAGCTGCGGAGGCTGCCTGGGACTCGGAAGAGAGGTTTCATCTGCAGGTAAGGTTTTTTTCTTTTACAGGTGCACCGGCCACCCACCGCTGCTGCCCACCTACCCACTGCTGCTGCCCACCTACCCACCACTGCTGCCCACCACCTACCCACCACTGCTGCCCACCTACCCACCAGGCTACCCACCACTGCTGCCCACCTACCCACCACTGCTGCCCACCTACCCACCGCTGCTGCCCACCTACTCACCACTGCTGCCCACCTACCCACCACTGCTGCCCACCACCTACCCACCACTGCTGCCCACCTACCCACCAGGCTACCCACCACTGCTGCCCACCTACCCACCACTGCTGCCCACCTACCACCGCTGCTGCCCACCTACCCACCACTGCTACCCACCAGGCTACCCACCACTGCTGCCCGCCTACCCACCAGGCTACCCACCACTACTGCCCACCTACCCACCACTGCTGCCCACCTACCCACCGCTGCTGCCCACCTACCCACCACTGCTGCCCACCTACCACCACTGCTGCCCACCTACCCACCACTGCTGCCCACCTACCCACCAGGCTACCCACCACTGCTGCCCACCTACCCACCACTGCTGCCCACCTACCCACCGCTGCTGCCCACCTACCCACCAGGCTACCCAGCAGGCTACCCACCGCTGCTGCCCACCTGCCCACCGCTGCTGCCCACCTGCCCACCGCTGCTGCCCACCTACCCACCACTGCTAGCAGGCTACCCACCACTGCTGCCCACCTACCCACCGCTGCTGCCCATCTACCCACCGCTGCTGCCCACCTACCCACCGCTGCTGCCCACCTACCCACCACTGCTACCCAGCAGGCTGCCCACCTACCCACCAGGCTACCCAGCAGGCTGGCCACCTACCCACCACTGCTGCCCCCCTACCCACCATGCTACCCACCTACCCACCACTGCTGCCCACCTACCCACCAGGCTACCCAGCAGGCTACCCACCACTGCTGCCCCCCTACCCACCACTGCTACCCAGCAGGCTGCCCACCTACCCACTAGGCAATCAGGCTGCTCACCCTTCACCACCTACCCACCAGGCTATCAGCTTGCCAACACTCAAATCTGCTACCGATATTGTGTATTTTGTTGTCA
Source organism: Hyperolius riggenbachi (assembly GCF_040937935.1). NCBI lineage: Eukaryota > Metazoa > Chordata > Amphibia > Anura > Hyperoliidae > Hyperolius > Hyperolius riggenbachi. The sequence goes on along the minus strand of NC_090646.1, from coordinate 316,152,346 downwards.
GATCTGCTACCGACATTGTGTATTTTGTGGTCAGTTTAACTACCGTCATTATGTATTTTGTGGTCAGTTTAACTACCGTCGTGTGTTTTGTGGTCAGTTTAACTACCGTCATTGTGTATTTTGTGGTCAGTTTAACTACTGATATTGTGTATTTTGTGGTGAAATCTGGTGCTGACATTGTGTATGTTCTGGTCAAATCTACCGCAAGATTGAATGATTTTTTTCTGGTCAAATCCGCCGACATGATTGAATGTATTTTCTTGTGAAATCTGCTCACATAACGTGTAATGTCTGGTGAAATGTTCTCGCATTACGTGTATTTTATGTTGAAAGCTTCTGACATTTTGTGTATTTTCTGGAGAAAAGCTGCGCAATGATGTGAATTTTCTGGAGAAAGGTTGACTAAAACTTGGGTGCACTTTTAAATTAGCTCCGCCCCATCCGGTCATAGCCACGCCCATTTTTTCGCCGCGGCGCGCTTCGCGCGCCGCAGGTGGTATACCGTGGGGGGGGGGGGGTGTCTTTCAATACCTAGCACCGGGTGTCAAATGCCCTAGGTACGCCACTGTGTTGCAGAAGAGTCACTGCGATATTCATTCGGGCCCGAGTCATTTCTGGTGCTGAAGTTCCCACATCAGAAATTATCCCAGATTTCAAAAATGCTTCTGTAAACTGAAAATTTCCACATTTAAGTGTAGAATATACCATACCGTTTTAGAAATTAAAACTTAAAACTGATCTAAAATGTCCAAACTTACCATTGGGCTTCCACCGGCCTCTCATAGTCCACAAGGTCTCTTGGCGGCGTTCTAGCTACCTCCGCTGTTCTGGTGGCTCCATCAAAGTGGTGACTTTGGCGAAAGTTATGCGCAATTGCGCATATCCGGCCCCTCAGTGAGAATGTTTTGCGCATTTACAGTTCGTTCTTTAAAAAAAAATAAAAATTGCACATGCAGATGCACACAATTCAGCTAAAGTCACAGATGAAAGTGCCGCTGTGGGAAGAATGGAGTGAGCCTGGAGGATGCCGCGAGTCCTTATGGAGTATGATGGTCTGAAGAAAGTCTCAGGTAAGTTTTTTTTTTTCCCTTTTAGACTAAATGATCTAATGTTGAAAAACGTATAATACCTTTAGCAAGAGTACACCACAGTTGCAGCCATCTTGTTGTAAATCATGCTTTGGAATTTCATAAGTCCATGAAGTGGTCACATCCTTGTAATGCACAAATGCAAGAAAGTTTCTAAAATTAAAAAAAAAAATATATATATATATATATATATATATATATATATATATATATATATATATATATATATATATATATCATACTTGGTGGTGCACAAAAGATATGAGTATTTGCTATCACGTATAACTGACTGATTACATTTTTTGTATATGTAAAGTGTTCCTGCTCACTACAAATCATTTATTGAACAAAAGCTCATATAAAATCATCTAAAAAGAAATATGAGGTTAATGTGATGAAAATAAAATACATGAAATCAAATTTTATTGAAGAAAATTGTTCAAGAAAATATCTACAGTTGCGCTTTGAGTTCTGGTTATGTCTTGCATTTAAGGGACATATGTGAGGATCTACTAGCTATATTATTCTTTGGTAACCATGGGTGGGGTTGTGGGTGTGTGTGTGGTGTGTGTGTGTGTGTGTGTGTGTGTGTGTGTGTGTGTGTGTGTGTGTGTGTGTGTGTGTGTGTGTGTGTGTACACAAGAGAATTTTAGATGATAGTCCAATCACTAACCCAATTGTATTACCTCCATTATCTGCTAATAGGATTCTATATAGGTTGGCAATGACACTACATTGATGTGATAAAACTGGTCATTAATTGTGCAATAAAAAAAAAAAGAAGTTGCATCTTGAGCATTTAAAAATATGTAATAATAAAAAAATGTAATCTTTGTGGATCAACAATTATATACACAAATATGGCAAACACATTCAATTCATCAGTATTCATGCATGTCCACATACCTGAAATTCCGTAGAAATTTTCTGCTATAGACAGCCTCATTCCCCTGAGGATCAATTACAACCAATGTTCTTGTTGTGAAGTCAATGATCTGTTAAGGATTACAATTTTTTTTTACTACAAAAATCAAGGAAAAGATCTTAGAATTTCAGAATATTAGACCCAATTGTTAAGATAACCAATTGTTTTTACTTACCGTTACAATCCAATGAGACCCTGTGTTGATCGGGCACACCCATTTTTTTTGTGGTGGAAACTTTTTCTGAACAAAAGAGAACATAGTATTATTTTTAGTCATACTGTAAAAAAATTATTTGAAACACAAGATGTAAGGGTGGAGATGTTGAAGCCAACAACAATGTATTTATTTTAAAAAAAAATAGGCATTATAAATACAGATTATATAAAAATATGGTTATTAATTGAAATTTTTCATTTCAAGGAGCCCTTGAAAACAGCCCTTGTATACACAGAGCACTAGGGAACACATCCTTAAAGTCATTGTGAATTAACCCCCCTCCCCCCACCAAAAAAAACAAAAACAAAAAAAAAACCCTGACATTTCATTTACCCATTTACCTAAGAAGAGTGTAAGCTCTGCGTCCTATAGAGCATTCCCTCTCCTGGTACTTGCGTTCCAGCACTGGCTTTCTGTCGCAGTTTTCAACCAATGTTGTCAAATACTGCTCTATCTGCTGGTAAAGGAGGCTTTGGAAATTAGGCATTATAAATACAGATTATATAAAAATATGGTTATTAATTGAAATTTTTCATTTCAAGGAGCCCTTGAAAACAGCCCTTGTATACACAGAGCACTAGGGAACACATCCTTAAAGTCATTGTGAATTAACCCCCCTCCCCCCACCAAAAAACAAACAAAAAAAAAACCCCTGACATTTCATTTACCCATTTACCTAAGAAGAGTGTAAGCTCTGCGTCCTATAGAGCATTCCCTCTCCTGGTACTTGCGTTCCAGCACTGGCTTTCTGTCGCAGTTTTCAACCAATGTTGTCAAATACTGCTCTATCTGCTGGTAAAGGAGGCTTTGGAAATTAGGCATTATAAATACAGATTATATAAAAATATGGTTATTAATTGAAATTTTTCATTTCAAGGAGCCCTTGAAAACAGCCCTTGTATACACAGAGCACTAGGGAACACATCCTTAAAGTCATTGTGAATTAACCCCCCTCCCCCCACCAAAAAAACAAACAAAAAAAAAAAACCTGACATTTCATTTACCCATTTACCTAAGAAGAGTGTAACCTCTGCGTCCTATAGAGCATTCCCTCTCCTGGTACTTGCGTTCCAGCACTGGCTTTCTGTCGCAGTTTTCAACCAATGTTGTCAAATACTGCTCTATCTGCTGGTAAAGGAGGCTTTGGAAATTAGGCATTATAAATACAGATTATATAAAAATATGGTTATTAGTTGAAATTTTTCATTTCAAGGAGCCCTTGAAAACAGCCCTTGTATACACAGAGCACTAGGGAACACATCCTTAAAGCGGAATATAACCCTGCATTTCAACTTTGCTCTAAAACATTATTTACAGTATATTATATGCAACCAGCATTTTTTTTTTACTAGACCAGCATTGGAAGGGTTACACAGGGCTTTAAAGTTCCTTTAGATTTCTGCAGACGCATCCTAAGCTGAAAAGAGATACATTTTGTTTACAGAAATGTATCTAAGTGTTTAATGTGACTGAGAAGGAGCTTGGAGGACTGCCAAAGAGTGTGTAACTGTTTATCAATAGATACATAGAATGTAACAATCTGAACTTCTGCATATCTCTCCACGGAACTTGAAACGTCTGTGTTTAACCCTTCCAATGCTGGTCTAGTAAAAAAAAAATGCTTTTTGCATATAATATGCTGTAAATAATATTTTAGAGCAAAGTTGAAATGCAGGGTTATATTCCGCTTTAAAGTCATTGTGAATTAACCCCCCTCCCCCCACCAAAAAAACAAAAACAAAAAAAAACCCTGACATTTCATTTACCCATTTACCTAAGAAGAGTGTAAGCTCTGCGTCCTATAGAGCATTCCCTCTCCTGGTACTTGCGTTCCAGCACTGGCTTTCTGTCGCAGTTTTCAACCAATGTTGTCAAATACTGCTCTATCTGCTGGTAAAGGAGGCTTTGGAAATTAGGCATTATAAATACAGATTATATAAAAATATGGTTATTAATTGAAATTTTTCATTTCAAGGAGCCCTTGAAAACAGCCCTTGTATACACAGAGCACTAGGGAACACATCCTTAAAGTCATTGTGAATTAACCCCCCTCCCCCCACCAAAAAAACAAAAACAAAAAAAAAACCCTGACATTTAATTTACCCATTTACCTAAGAAGAGTGTAAGCTCTGCGTCCTATAGAGCATTCCCTCTCCTGGTACTTGCGTTCCAGCACTGGCTTTCTGTCGCAGTTTTCAACCAATGTTGTCAAATACTGCTCTATCTGCTGGTAAAGGAGGCTTTGGAAATTAGGCATTATAAATACAGATTATATAAAAATATGGTTATTAATTGAAATTTTTCATTTCAAGGAGCCCTTGAAAACAGCCCTTGTATACACAGAGCACTAGGGAACACATCCTTAAAGTCATTGTGAATTAACCCCCCTCCCCCCACCAAAAAAAACAACAAAAAAAAACCCCTGACATTTCATTTACCCATTTACCTAAGAAGAGTGTAAGCTCTGCGTCCTATAGAGCATTCCCTCTCCTGGTACTTGTGTTACAGCACTGGCTTTCTGTCGCAGTTTTCAACCAATGTTGTCAAATACTGCTCTATCTGCTGGTAAAGGAGGCTTTGGAAATTAGGCATTATAAATACAGATTATATAAAAATATGGTTATTAATTGAAATTTGTCATTTCAAGGAGCCCTTGAAAACAGCCCTTGTATACACAGAGCACTAGGGAACACATCCTTAAAGTCATTGTGAATTAACCCCCCTCCCCCCACCAAAAAAACAAAACAAAAAAAAAACCCTGACATTTCATTTACCCATTTACCTAAGAAGAGTGTAAGCTCTGCGTCCTATAGAGCATTCCCTCTCCTGGTACTTGCGTTCCAGCACTGGCTTTCTGTCGCAGTTTTCAACCAATGTTGTCAAATACTGCTCTATCTGCTGGTAAAGGAGGCTTTGGAAATTAGGCATTATAAATACAGATTATATAAAAATATGGTTATTAATTGAAATTTTTCATTTCAAGGAGCCCTTGAAAACAGCCCTTGTATACACAGAGCACTAGGGAACACATCCTTAAAGTCATTGTGAATTAACCCCCCTCCCCCCACCAAAAAAACAAAAACAAAAAAAAAACCCTGACATTTCATTTACCCATTTACCTAAGAAGAGTGTAAGCTCTGCGTCCTATAGAGCATTCCCTCTCCTGGTACTTGCGTTCCAGCACTGGCTTTCTGTCGCAGTTTTCAACCAATGTTGTCAAATACTGCTCTATCTGCTGGTAAAGGAGGCTTTGGAAATTAGGCATTATAAATACAGATTATATAAAAATATGGTTATTAATTGAAATTTTTCATTTCAAGGAGCCCTTGAAAACAGCCCTTGTATACACAGAGCACTAGGGAACACATCCTTAAAGTCATTGTGAATTAACCCCCCTCCCCCCACCAAAAAAACAAAAACAAAAAAAACCCCTGACATTTCATTTACCCATTTACCTAAGAAGAGTGTAAGCTCTGCGTCCTATAGAGCATTCCCTCTCCTGGTACTTGCGTTCCAGCACTGGCTTTCTGTCGCAGTTTTCAACCAATGTTGTCAAATACTGCTCTATCTGCTGGTAAAGGAGGCTTTGGAAATTAGGCATTATAAATACAGATTATATAAAAATATGGTTATTAATTGAAATTTTTCATTTCAAGGAGCCCTTGAAAACAGCCCTTGTATACACAGAGCACTAGGGAACACATCCTTAAAGTCATTGTGAATTAACCCCCCTCCCCCCACCAAAAAAACAAAAACAAAAAAAAAAACCTGACATTTCATTTACCCATTTACCTAAGAAGAGTGTAAGCTCTGCGTCCTATAGAGCATTCCCTCTCCTGGTACTTGCGTTCCAGCACTGGCTTTCTGTCGCAGTTTTCAACCAATGTTGTCAAATACTGCTCTATCTGCTGGTAAAGGAGGCTTTGGAAATTAGGCATTATAAATACAGATTATATAAAAATATGGTTATTAATTGAAATTTTTCATTTCAAGGAGCCCTTGAAAACAGCCCTTGTATACACAGAGCACTAGGGAACACATCCTTAAAGTCATTGTGAATTAACCCCCCTCCCCCCACCAAAAAAACAAAAACAAAAAAAACCCCCTGACATTTCATTTACCCATTTACCTAAGAAGAGTGTAAGCTCTGCGTCCTATAGAGCATTCCCTCTCCTGGTTCCAAAGCCTCCTTTACCAGCAGATAGAGCAGTATTTGACAACATTGGTTGAAAACTGCGACAGAAAGCCTGTGCTGGAACGCAAGTTCCAGCACTGGCTTTCTGTCGCAGTTTTCAACCAATGTTGTCAAATACTGCTCTATCTGCTGGTAAAGGAGGCTTTGGAAATTAGGCATTATAAATACAGATTATATAAAAATATGGTTATTAATTGAAATTTTTCATTTCAAGGAGCCCTTGAAAACAGCCCTTGTATACACAGAGCACTAGGGAACACATCCTTAAAGTCATTGTGAATTAACCCCCCTCCCCCCACCAAAAAAACAAAACAAAAAAAAAAAACCCTGACATTTAATTTACCCATTTACCTAAGAAGAGTGTAAGCTCTGCGTCCTATAGAGCATTCCCTCTCCTGGTACTTGCGTTCCAGCACTGGCTTTCTGTCGCAGTTTTCAACCAATGTTGTCAAATACTGCTCTATCTGCTGGTAAAGGAGGCTTTGGAAATTAGGCATTATAAATACAGATTATATAAAAATATGGTTATTAATTGAAATTTTTCATTTCAAGGAGCCCCTGAAAACAGCCCTTGTATACACAGAGCACTAGGGAACACATCCTTAAAGTCATTGTGAATTAACCCCCCTCCCCCACCAAAAAAACAAAAACAAAAAACCCCCCCTGACATTTCATTTACCCATTTACCTAAGAAGAGTGTAAGCTCTGCGTCCTATAGAGCATTCCCTCTCCTGGTACTTGCGTTCCAGCACTGGCTTTCTGTTGCAGTTTTCAACCAATGTTGTCAAATACTGCTCTATCTGCTGGTAAAGGAGGCTTTGGAAATTAGGCATTATAAATACAGATTATATAAAAATATGGTTATTAATTGAAATTTTTCATTTCAAGGAGCCCTTGAAAACAGCCCTTGTATACACAGAGCACTAGGGAACACATCCTTAAAGTCATTGTGAATTAACCCCCCTCCCCCCACCAAAAAAACAAAAACAAAAAAAAACCCCTGACATTTCATTTACCCATTTACCTAAGAAGAGTGTAAGCTCTGCGTCCTATAGAGCATTCCCTCTCCTGGTTCCAAAGCCTCCTTTACCAGCAGATAGAGCAGTATTTGACAACATTGGTTGAAAACTGCGACAGAAAGCCTGTGCTGGAACGCAAGTTCCAGCACTGGCTTTCTGTCGCAGTTTTCAACCAATGTTGTCAAATACTGCTCTATCTGCTGGTAAAGGAGGCTTTGGAAATTAGGCATTATAAATACAGATTATATAAAAATATGGTTATTAATTGAAATTTTTCATTTCAAGGAGCCCTTGAAAACAGCCCTTGTATACACAGAGCACTAGGGAACACATCCTTAAAGTCATTGTGAATTAACCCCCCTCCCCCCACCAAAAAAACAAAAACAAAAAAAAAAACCCTGACATTTAATTTACCCATTTACCTAAGAAGAGTGTAAGCTCTGCGTCCTATAGAGCATTCCCTCTCCTGGTACTTGCGTTCCAGCACTGGCTTTCTGTCGCAGTTTTCAACCAATGTTGTCAAATACTGCTCTATCTGCTGGTAAAGGAGGCTTTGGAAATTAGGCATTATAAATACAGATTATATAAAAATATGGTTATTAATTGAAATTTTTCATTTCAAGGAGCCCCTGAAAACAGCCCTTGTATACACAGAGCACTAGGGAACACATCCTTAAAGTCATTGTGAATTAACCCCCCTCCCCCACCAAAAAAACAAAAACAAAAAACCCCCCCTGACATTTCATTTACCCATTTACCTAAGAAGAGTGTAAGCTCTGCGTCCTATAGAGCATTCCCTCTCCTGGTACTTGCGTTCCAGCACTGGCTTTCTGTCGCAGTTTTCAACCAATGTTGTCAAATACTGCTCTATCTGCTGGTAAAGGAGGCTTTGGAAATTAGGCATTATAAATACAGATTATATAAAAATATGGTTATTAATTGAAATTTTTCATTTCAAGGAGCCCTTGAAAACAGCCCTTGTATACACAGAGCACTAGGGAACACATCCTTAAAGTCATTGTGAATTAACCCCCTCCCCCCACCAAAAAAACAAAAACAAAAAAAAACCCCTGACATTTCATTTACCCATTTACCTAAGAAGAGTGTAAGCTCTGCGTCCTATAGAGCATTCCCTCTCCTGGTACTTGCGTTCCAGCACTGGCTTTCTGTCGCAGTTTTCAACCAATGTTGTCAAATACTGCTCTATCTGCTGGTAAAGGAGGCTTTGGAAATTAGGCATTATAAATACAGATTATATAAAAATATGGTTATTAATTGAAATTTTTCATTTCAAGGAGCCCTTGAAAACAGCCCTTGTATACACAGAGCACTAGGGAACACATCCTTAAAGTCATTGTGCATTAACCCCCCTCCCCCCACCAAAAAAACAAAAACAAAAAAAAACCCCTGACATTTCATTTACCCATTTACCTAAGAAGAGTGTAACCTCTGCGTCCTATAGAGCATTCCCTCTCCTGGTACTTGCGTTCCAGCACTGGCTTTCTGTCGCAGTTTTCAACCAATGTTGTCAAATACTGCTCTATCTGCTGGTAAAGGAGGCTTTGGAAATTAGGCATTATAAATACAGATTATATAAAAATATGGTTATTAATTGAAATTTTTCATTTCAAGGAGCCCTTGAAAACAGCCCTTGTATACACAGAGCACTAGGGAACACATCCTTAAAGTCATTGTGAATTAACCCCCCTCCCCCCACCAAAAAAACAAAAACAAAAAAAACCCCCTGACATTTCATTTACCCATTTACCTAAGAAGAGTGTAAGCTCTGCGTCCTATAGAGCATTCCCTCTCCTGGTACTTGCGTTCCAGCACTGGCTTTCTGTCGCAGTTTTCAACCAATGTTGTCAAATACTGCTCTATCTGCTGGTAAAGGAGGCTTTGGAAATTAGGCATTATAAATACAGATTGTATAAAAATATGGTTATTAATTGAAATTTTTCATTTCAAGGAGCCCTTAAAAACAGCCCTTGTATACACAGAGCACTAGGGAACACATCCTTAAAGTCATTGTGAATTAACTTAATATTAGTTCACATGGTATACCTGTGGAATTATAAAATATATTTTACACAAAAGTATACAAAAATACACTTTCACTATACAAAATAAGAGCATCAAAAATAACCTCTGATGGCGAGATAATGTCCAGATAGGCATCAACCACCTAAAAGAAAAAATTAAAATATTAATGTATTACAGTCTAAGGGGAAGCAAATTAACGGTACTGCACATTTTGGGATGTTGGAGGAAACACACACCAATGCGGTAAGAACATACAAACTCATTGCAGAGAGTTCCTTGACAAAGATTTGAACAGGGGACCAGTGCTGCAAAGCAAGAGTGCCAACCACTATGGCATCATACTGACCATTTAGAGAATCACATGAAGTTAATTGTCTTCCCATTAGACTGTAATACATTCATAGATATAAGACTATGGTAGGGATTAGATTGTTAAGGCCTCTGAGTGACAGACAAAACAACAATATATATTCTGTACAGCGCTGTGGGAGAGGTTTGTGCTTTATAAATACTAAATTAAAATAACTGATAAATTAGTTTTCATACTTCATCCGTGAGCCATTGGTCATCCTCCAGGGTGCGAAAAGAATGGTCCGTTAGATTGTAAGGTCCAATGACGGCCTCTATTTGTCCACTGTCTTCTTTTGACCACATCCTTTTGACTGAAATACATTAAAAACAAAATAGTAAGATGCTAGATTACTTAGTAACACACTATAGCCAGTCCTATACTTCCAAACCAGTTCTGTTATAGAGTGCAATTTAAAGTTAAATTTGTAAGTTGATTCACATTGTATACACCTTAAATTCACAAAGAATAACCGCATAAAGAACAGCTGAGATGTTAAAAAGTGTATGCTGAAAGTACCTGACATTGCAGCACTTTAAGGATAAATAAAAAAGGTAGTAAGAGGAGCAAACCTGTGTAATTACTCCTGCCATTGGCACCTAGGTATTGCAGTGAGGAACATTACTAAATAGGCCAGATGGTGTATGAGCAGGGCACATTCATAAAGGACTCCCCTGTAACCCTTTAGTCATGAAATGGAAAGGAAAAAAATAAATAAAAAATCAGAGGTAATAGAGGAAGCATGCAGATCTAAAGGGACACTAGGGATAACCTTTACTCTTGTATCCTGTCACAGTTCTGAAGCAAAAACTCAAAAATAAGGGATATGTTTCGGGAAAACCACTTGAAGAATCAAAAAAAAAAAAAGTAAAAAAAAAAGTAAAAAAAAAGTAAAAAAAAAAGGGGGGGGGGGTTTAGTAATCAACGTAGCAGAACACATGGTGATGTAAACGTATTTGCAAGTTGAAGAGAACTAATATTTACATCAATTATACAAATGTAAGGTTTGGAAATGGTCTTTAGCTTACAAGCAGTTCTTATTGCACTGAAGACATTGTGATATGCTTACAAATTTAATTTGATTGATTAACTCAATGGTAACACGTACTGTTTACTTTTATTGTGCTGTTCAAGGCTGTGGATCGGTTCAGAAATCATCCAGTCCTCACTATTAAACCACCCACTACAAGTACCTCAAAATTACTCACTCTTTGGCTTCAACTCCACAGTTCTTGCAGAGGTGAGATGCAAGTACAATTCCGTTTTATGAAAACACCAACTGAGTACCCCAAAAAATTACTCAAATTCCACAGCCTTGCATTCATTAAAAATACACTACAAACATGTACCATTTCAAGACGCCACATTGGTTATATGTAGAGTTTTTTTTTTTTTACTGGGTTGTTAGTACAGGACTGTTAGTGTAATGAAAAATTTACTTACTTTACCATAAGGCCAACAAGGCCATCCATTCACAAGGCCAACGGGCCCATCCATTCACAAGGCCAACGGGCCATCAATTCATAAGGCCAACGGGGCCATCAATTCATAAGGCCAACGGGGCCATCAATTCATAAGACCAACGGGGCCATCAATTCATAAAGTTGGATCCAAAAATAGGTTAGAAAATCTAAATCTAAATCAAATGAAAATAAATAAATAAATAAAAAAAAACAACAACAGGGCCTAATCCTTAACGCTGTGCATAGGCATACACCACCTTCTTCTTCAATTATTTTTCTGCTTATTCTTAAGCTATCCCCTGCAGCGGCATTTGCGTCTGTAAACTGTTGTGTGCTTTTATCTATTTCCTTGTGAAGTTTCAAAGATTTTTTACGACTTTTTTTTTCGTGCTCTACACCAACTTGCTTGCCACAATGGTCTGCTGTCTTCATAGGATCTTCCGGAGGAAGAGAAGTTTTCTTTCTACATACTTCAGGCTCTATCTTGCCTTTTGACATTTCCTTTTCAGATGTATCCTGTAGGGTAAGATCATAAATTGGGATTTCAGACAGGTTTTCCAGGGTACTACAGTCCGCAATATTTGTGGATTCTTCAGAACTGTCGGAAGAGAAGGTCTGCTTTGGAGAGAAGGTCTGCTTGGGAGATTCGCTTTTTGCAGATTCTGTTTCTTCTGCATCATCTGCTTCAACTGGAGTTAAGTTTTCAAAAGAAATTTTCTTATATGGTTTTAGATGTGATAGACTAATTTTTGGTTTTACAATATTGCCACTTGTGTTCTTCAGTGTTGCAGTTTTGCCAGAAATGGAATCAATACTATATGGCCCAATATAGTCAGCCTTTAGCCTTCCTCCCTTTCTTCCTTTTTTCCTCATGTCAAAATATAGAACTAGGTCTCCAACTTGAAAGGTGACATCCTTATATTTTTTCATCTGTCTTTTTAAATAGCCAACTTTTTGCCTCTCCTGTGATTTAGCTATATTTATAGTTATGGTTTCATCCAGTTTTTTCTTATGAATTTGCTTCTTTTCCTGTTGTTCTTCAAATTCTTCAAATGTGGGAAACGTGAGTGAGTCAAGCTGAAAATGAAGGAACAACATTTTGTAATAAAATTAAAAAACAAACAAACAAAAAAAAACAAATCCACTTTTAATATTAATGAATTACTGGAAGTTCCTTTGGAATTTGTGAAGGAAATCTGACTTGTCGATAAAACATAACATCAAATGGACTACGTTTTAGCCCTGTGTGTATCTTTGAACGAATGGAAAAAAGCGTAGAGCCAAGAAAGTCGTCCCAATCATTTTGGTTTTGATTCACAAATTTGGTTAGGGTTCTAAAAATAAAATAAAAGGTTAAGATTAAAGGATGAAGAGTAAAAATAACCATTTCCTGTTTTAACAAATTTTACATTTAAATGCAAACCTTTTTATGGTACCATTAGTGCGTTCCACTAGGCCATTGGTTTGGGGATGGTATGGTGTAGTAATAAGGCGTTCTATTTGTAATAATTTGCATAATTTGAGGTTTATCTGAAAAATAAAATTTCAATTTAAGATAAATCATAGAACATAGTTAAGACAGCGCCCCCCCCCCCCCCCCCACACACACACACAAAATTGCTGTACAACTCATTAAAGGAAAACTGAAATGAGGGATACAGAGGCTGCTATATTTATTTCATTTTAACCTCCCTGGCGGTGAATTGATTTGTGGCTGCGTGACCGCAGGAGTTTTTTTTTTTTTATCATTTAGCTAGCCTAGCGCTAGCTACATAATTAAACCCCTCCCTGAGTTGTCCCTCCCACCCCTCCGGCGATAAAGCCCATCCGGAAATCCCGTTCTAAACGGGATTTCCTTCAGGGCTTCCCCCATCGCCATGGCGATGAGCGGAGTGACGTCATGACGTCACAGGGAATCCCGTTCCCCCCCATAGTGCAGCCTGGCGGCGACTGGCCAGAGATGCGCAAGGGGTATGTGGGGGGGGGGGCGCACTGTATCGCGCCGGGTAGTGGTGCATCGGCAGCTAGCAAAGTGCTAACTGCGTGTTTGAAAAAAAATTATGCTAATCGGCCCAGCAAGGCCTGAGCAATCCTCCACGGTGGATTACCCCGAAGCTCAGCTCGGGAATACCGCCAAGGACGTTAAGCAATACCAGTTGCCTGGCTGTCCTGCTGAGGCTCTGCCTCAAATACCTGTAGCTATAAACCCTGAACAAGCATGCAGCAGCAATTGTTTTTGACATTGTCCAATCTGACAAGATTAGCTGCATGCCTGTTTCTGTTGTGCGATTCAGACACTACTGTAGCCACATACATCAGTAGAGCTGCTAGGCAACAGGTATTGATTAAAATAAAGAAGCCTCCATATACCTCTCACTACATTTCTCCTTTAACTCCCATATCTTGTGGTCACACCTGCATTAAACAATGTATAATCCAAGTACAAAAATTAAACATAAAAAAAAACAAAAACACTTACTTCATTCACAAATTCACGTCCCTGATCTGTCAGAATACGTAGTGGACAGCCCTGAACATAAATCAAGTCACAGAGTTTCTTTGCAATTCCAACCGCAGATTTTGATGGCAGGGGAAAGGCTTCCACCCTTCTACCACGGTTAAAATATAAACATTTCCATGTCGAGTTTTGGGTAAGGGCCCTATTAGATCCATTCCAATCATTTCCCATGTTTCAGATACCTAAAGTAAGAACAAGTAGCTGCAACAATCATATTTACGCAACAAAGTATAAATATTTAGAAAAGTACATTCATGTCCAAACAAAAAAAATATCCAAACACCACATGATCTGCAGTGTACAGTGTACTAGGTTTGCCTAGTCACCTTGCATGAGCAAGTAGCCATACATCTTATAATAAATTATCCAAGTAAATTTTAATGGGCACACGTTACTTCATCCCTGTATGATTGTTTATTATGTAATGATACAAAATATGCACCTACATGCTAATTACATTATATAGGTCATACCATATTACTCAATTTTGTGATTAACTCCCTTTGGACCGCCGCAGTATAAATCTACGGCGGGCAGGGGGCGCTGCGGTTCTGACCTGATGTAAACGCTACGTCCCATTCACCGTGCGCCCACGCCGCTTGGTCTACGCCGCAATGTGCTGCCCTGCTGCCTCTATGACAGCAGAACACTGTGAGCCGGGCAGGAGCAGTTTTCATTGGCTCCTGGCCCTGTCATTACTGTAAGCCGTTCCCATTGGCTTACATGGAGTGACAGGGCCAGGAGCCAATGAAAGGGGCTCCTGACCTGCGCCCAAACGCTCTGCTGTCATAGCGACGGCAGAGAGAGCAGCCTGCGGCGGGGATAGAGAGGCGTGACCGGCGGGAGCGATCGATTTTTGTGACGATTCATCGGGAAGCGGTGGTTTACTGGACCAGCACCCTCTGTTCCTCAAGGGGGCAGAGGGTGCTGGTCCCGAAAGTGGTTAATTATGTTCAGGCTTCAATAGGTTATGGTGGATAACTTACGCTACATATCGATTTATGATGAATTGTGTTATTAGAAATCTGCTGGCCATCATACACAAAAAGCCAATTCCAAAGAAATTTCAGTATTAAATCTTGCAAGAACTCTGCTTAGTGACTCCACCACAACTGTGCATATACCCAGGGTCGGACTGGGACACTAAGGGCCCACCAAGGAAGTTTCAGCCTGGGCCCCCCCCCCCCCCCGATCCCCTCCTCCTCGCCACCCCCCCCCCCCCATTTTGGGCTCACATACACATGTACTCTAGAAATTTTGCATGAGTTTATGGTAGGGAAAAGATTGTGAGCACTTCTGAGGACAGTCTCCAATAGGGATATGTCCACATGCGGCGCGCGCAGCGCGCCGCAGCGAAAGTAAATGGGTGTCACCACGCACTGGAACATCGGCGTGGTCACGATGAGTCATGGGCAGACTTAAAAAAAAAAAAAAAACACAACATAAGTAGCGGTGTTATTCACAGAGATTAGGTCCGACCAGATACATTTTAGATAAAATATTCAAGTAGTTACATGCCTCATGATAATTCATCAAGTAGTCAAATCGCAGCAGATTTTCCGACAAAATGCAATCAGGTTGGCGGCTGATACCCCCACAAAATGCAATCAGATTGGCGGCAGATACCCCCCAAAATGCAATCAGGTTGGTGCCAGATACCCCCCCCAAAAGTGGGCAGCAGTGACCAGAAAATCGTAATGTGGGCAGCAGACACCTGAAAATCTCAATGTGGGCAGCAGTGACCAGAAAATCGTACTGTGGGCAGCAGACACCAGAAAATCGTAATGTGGGCAGCAGACACCTGAAAATCGCAATGTGGGCAGCAGTCACCAGAAAAGCGTAATGTGGGCAGCAGACACCTGAAAATCGTAATGTGGGCAGCAGACACCAGAAAATCGCAATGTAGGCAGCAGTGACCAGAAAATCGTAATGTGGGCAGCAGTCACCAGAAAATCATAATGTGGGCAGCAGACACCTGAAAATCGTAATGTGGGCAGCAGACACCTGAAAATCACAATGTGGGCAGCAGACACCTGAAAATCGTAATGTGGGCAGCAGACACCTGAAAATCGTAATGTGGGCAGCAGACACCTGAAAATCGCAATGTGGGCAGCAGTGACCAGAAAATCGTAATGTGGGGAGCAGACACCTGAAAATCGTAATGTGGGCAGCAGTGACCAGAAAATCGTAATGTGGGCAGCAGTGACCAGAAACCCCCCTCCCTCACCTAGGGGCCCCCCCTCCAGAATTGCAGCCAGCGGCAAATAATCACTTACCAGCATGACGGAGATGAGATCCGTAGCTCTGCGTGCCGCTGGCTGGTCTGCTCTCTGCTTCCTGAACTGACTGTCCAATCACGCTCTCGCAGTACTTCCTGCGAGAGCGTGATTGGACAGTCAGTTCAGGAACCAGAGCAGACCAGCCAGCGGCACGCAGAGCTACGGATCTCATCTCCGTAACTCATGCCGTTAAGTGATTCTTCCCCGCTGGCTGCAATTCTGGAGAGGGGGGAAGCGCGGAAGGGGGGCCCCTAGGTGAGGGAGGGGGGGAGGCTTCCGCCCCTCCCCGCCGATCTGTGCACAATGTCCCCCCTTCCTGCGCTTAGCCCCCCTCCTTTTTAGCACTGGGGCCCCCAGGAGGCGAGACGGCCGGGGCCCACCGATGGGACCATCGGTGGTTCGGTGGGCCTGTCCGAGGCTGCATATACCCCCATGCACTTATACTGTACCTGTCCACCACTGCATCTACACTGTTATTTGAACACAAAATGTTACTGGCATACTACATATAGGGTACATGTTTGTCACAAACATGCAATAAGTTGGCAACCATGTAGGATGCAAATAAAGAGGACTGCAGAGACAGTGGCACAGGTACAGTATAAAATGCATGTGAACCAATGGGGTAGGAATTTTTTTTAGATTGGAATTGTTGATCAAGCATGCTCTTGACAGCACCAATATTCATCATATTTGAAAAATCTACACAATGACATTTGGTTAATCACCTTATTTAAAGATGTTTTGCCACCGTTATAATAAATTAAATTGATCCAAGTACATTAAAAAAAAAAAAAAAAAAAAAATACAATTGTATATATGAAATCGATTGCAAGGCCCTCTGAGGGACAGTATGTGACAAGTCTATATACACACACACACACACAATCTGAAAAATTACACAGAACACGTCAACACTATAGTACTAGTTACAAAAACAAAAAACAGAATTTACATACACATACTTACTGATATAGTAGTCAGTGGCATTAAATCACCAATTAGAGCGCCAACTCTCTGGCATTTGTCACACTCTGATACCTGAAAAATAACAACGTTTTACTATTCACTATGCCACAGAAAAACAAATACATACATACATACAGCTGATTTGAAACATACCCATTGCTCAATATGATTACTCATACCAAACCAATAGTATCTGGCAGACAATGATTCTCTTGTTCTCATAATACCACTATGGCCACCAGCTTTTGTTGCATGGTAATCCAAAAACAGTTTTCCCTGGTACATCCATGGCAGCATAAAATTGGGTTGACTCCTCCCCTCTCAACCCTGATAGGACACCATATCTATATAAGTTTTCCCTTCAGAGGCTATCGCCATTCTTTTTTCTGTCCTCTCTCGGACCTATATCTATCATTTTATTATTCTTATTTATTATTGGTATTACGTTTTTTTCCTCACACAGGTTTTATCCCTTTTCCTGTGTAAGTTCCCCTGTTGGCATCTAAATGAGCCTGAAGGAGGAAGACCATATTTGGTATGTAGATTATGCATTTAAATAATGCTATCTGTGTATTGGTATGTAAGCCTAAGGGCTTGATATGGGACCTTGGTGTTAAAGAGAACCCGAGGTGTGTTTAAAGAATGTTATCTGCATACAGAGGCTGGATCTACCTATACAGCCCAGCCTCTGTTGCTATCCCAAACCCCCCTAAGGTCCCCCTGCACTCTGCAATCCCTCATAAATCACAGCCGTGCTGTGAGGCTGTGTTTACATCTGTAGTGTCAGTCTCAGCTGCTCCCCCGCCTCCTGCATTGCTCCGGTCCCTGCTCCCCTCCCTTCCCTCCAATCAGCAGGGAGGGAAGGGATGCAGGCGGGGACTGGAGTTCTGCAGGAGGCGGGGAGAGCAGCAGACTGACACTATAGAGATAAACACTGCCAGCTCTGACAAGCTGTTTGTCAGCAGCGTGGCTGTGATTTATGAGGGATTGCAGAGTGCAGGGGGACCTTAGGAGGGTTTGGGATAGCACCAGAGGCTGGGCTGTATAGGCAGATCCAGCCTCTGTATGCAGATAATATTCTTCAAACCCACCTCGGGTTCTCTTTAAAAAACGGACGTCCTGATTCTTTGCACAGTTGCTATATATTCAGAATCTTTGCAGTGTTTCCGCATTTCGTTATATGCTTTACCATGTCTCCGCCGCCGTTGCCGCCGCCTTAGTGTTTGTTTGGTACCAGTCTGGCCGCTCATCTCCGCGCCGGGTGGGCGCCATGACACTTCCGGGTTCTGGTTCCTTACCCGGAAGTGCGTCAGATGCCTACCGCTCGTCCATTGGTCGCGGGGTGCTGGCGGAAGTAGTCGGCGGCCATCTTTGATGCTGGCAAACAGCGTCATTTGAGCTTGCCAAGTTGTGATTGGTCGCCTGCTCTATTTAAAGCGACCATTAGCGCTGTGGCGTGCTCGGAGTCAGTAAGGATATGCTGGGGAGCTATTCGCTGGAGCTACTGTAGCGCATTTTTAGCCTGTGAAAAGTAAGTGGTGACTAGGTATCCTTCTGCATTGTTTTTCTATGCTTCCTTGTTAGTTTGCAATACTTTCTTTTTCTGTCTTGTGTTTCTTTTCTGTTTTTAGAGTGTGCACTGTGCTGGACGGTCCCTAGGATGCCAGGTTCTAAACATACACATGGAGCTAGTAGGTAAAAAAAAAAAAAAAAAAAGAGGGATATTAATAAATATCTTTTTATATAGTTCCTTAAAGAGGAATCTTCTATTTATACATGCCATTCTGTTTTCAGCTCCTACAGATCTCGGCAGGACAGATCAAGGTCTAGAAGTTATTCACGGTCCGATACGCCGCATACTTCAACACGATATGACAGACTGTCATCGGCCAGACCTGATCCTCCAAGACGTCAAAGTAGATCCCGGTCTCCACCCAGACAGCAGCCAAAAGCCACTCAACCACGTCTGGCGGAAACGGTTTCGCAACCTATACAGAGAGAAACGGTGCAACAACAAACACCAGTACAGTCGGCAGACCTGTCACAAGAATTACTGTCTATTATTAGACAAACGATAAGAGATGAGCTGGCAGCACACACAGCCTCTCCAACACCAGCTCAAGAGACTACATTAACAGCATCAGTGCCAGATCTGGATACAGATGATGCTCAGAAAGATTCGCAAGAGGAATATGAGCATGAGGAAGAGGAAGAAATTTCATCAAATTTTCAGTTTGCCCTAGTTGAACCCTTGATAACAGCGGTAAAGTCTGCCATTGAATGGGTGGAACTGCCGGAAGATTCTAAGACGGTAGCAAAGTACTATCCGCAGTTGAAAAAGAGGGAGGTCTCGTTTCCCTTAATGGTTGAAATTAAAGAGATGATCTTGGAAGAATGGGAACACCCCGATAAGAAACCGTCACTCCAAAATCGTTACTCAAAATTATACACAGTATTGGATAAGGATGCTTCGTTCTTGTCTTCTTGCCCTGTGGTGGACGCTCCCGTTTCCAATCTAGTTAGGCCCTTAACACTTCCTATGGATGATTCGGTTACTTTTAGAGATGGTCTCGACAAAAGAATAGACAACGATCTCAAAAAGGTTTATTTTTCTGCAGCAGGCTCCTGTAAATCCGGAATAGCCTTGACCTCTGTAGCGAAGGCCGTCAAAGTCTGGGCAAAAAATATTGCAGATGTTGTTCACACAGATGGAAACAAGGAAGATATTCTTGCTGCTGTGCAAGACATTAAGATAGCTTCGGATTTCATTGCAGAAGTAGCAGTAGACGCAGTTAGGGCGTCTTCAAGGACAATTCTCTATTCGGTAATGGCAAGAAGGGCCCTCTGGCTTAAATCATGGGCAGCAGATCCCAATTCGAAACAAATGTGGTGCAAGATACCATTTGATGGGAAACACCTATTTGGGCCTAAGTTGGAGGAAGCAGTAAAGAAAGTTACTGGAGGTAAGTCTGCCTCAATACCGCAGGATAGGAGACTTAGGAAGCAAAGATTTGTGCAAAGACCGCAATATCAGCAAAGGTTTAGGGAAATGAAGACCTATAGACCGGGGAAAGTGTTCCAGGGAAACTGGAGAGTTAGCCAACCGAATACATCTAAAGCTGGCAAGCAAACTACCTCTATTCCTCATACTCCCAATAAGCCCTTTTGACGGTTTCCCTACCCAGCTCTGTCGAGTTGGGGGATGCCTAGCTTCCCACATTCAAACTTGGAGGAAGGTAGTGGACGACCCATGGGTAATCTCAACAATCTTATACGGTCACACATGGACATTCAGAAAAGTTCCTCAGAATATATTTGTCCCCACAAGACTACCAACAATAAAAGAAAAAAGACAAGCCCTTCTACGCTTTCGAGAAGAGTTATTGGAGCAAAAAGTAGTACAGGAAGTTCCACAGGAACAAAGATGTATGGGAGTGTACTCACCAATTTTTTTTTGGTTCCAAAAAGATCCGGTGGTTGGAGACCAGTTATAGATCTACGGCGGCTAAATCAAACGATACAGTTGGAAAAATTCAAAATGGAATCTCTACAAACAATAATTTCGGTGGTACATCCTCAAGATTTCATGAGTTCAATAGATCTTTGAGACGCTTATTTCCATGTTCCAATCCATCACAACTTTCAACAGTATTTAAGGTTCACAATAGCGGACTCTCATCTACAGTTCACCGCTCTGCCCTTCGGGTTGTCAACGTCTCCTCGGACCTTTTCCAAGGTGCTACAAGCAGTAATTGCTCACTTAAGAGAAAGAGGAATCAGAATCTACAACTACCTCGACGACCTCCTATTATTGGCACAGTCACAACAACTTTTGATAGACCATTGTGCAACAGTTCTACAAGTCCTAACAGATTTCGGGTGGTTAATAAATCAAGAGAAGAGTCACCTGTCCCCTTCAACTTCCCTCGTTTATCTAGGAGCCCTATTCGACACAAAGTGCGGCACGGTGTCACTACCCCAAGCCAAGATGGAAACACTGATCCAGAGGGTAAAGGAATATCAGGCTTTAAGAACTATGACGGCAAGACAATGCCTGCACTTAATAGGACTGCTAACATCTACAGTAGCCCTGATAAGATGGAGTCGCTGGCACATGCGCCCCTTACAAATAGGTTTCCTTCTGCAATGGAAGAAACAGGATTATCAACAAACAATTTTGATGACGCCCCATATGAGGAATTCCTTGAGGTGGTGGCAGAGCAAGACAAACTTAATGAACTGTACGTCATTGGCACAAATACATTGGATAGTAATAACGACGGACGCCAGCCAATCTGGTTGGGGAGCAACTTGCGAAGGTGTCGCAGTGCAGGGGACTTGGGCTCAACAGATCCCAACTGTTTCGAATATTATCGAGCTAAGAGCGGTTTTTCATGCCTTGAAAGCCTTCAAAAGCAAGATCTACAAGAAATCAGTGTGTATACAATCGGACAACAGGACGGTAGTGGCATATTTACAGAAGTAGGGAGGTACCAGAAGCTTGACACTGTTGAGAATTCTTTCCCCTCTGATGATGTGGGCCGAACTCAATCTGAAAGATCTCAAGGCTTATTACATACCGGCCAACCAGAACTCACTGGCAGATTATTTATCACGGACGAGTTTGAGCAACCTGGAATGGTCACTGAACACGAAGATATTCCAAACATTAGTTCAGAAGTGGGGTCTTCCCCTAATAGACCTCTTTGCAACCAACCTCAACAACAAATTAGAGACATTTTATTCGAGGTTCCAGTGCAAACACTCAGCCGGAGTGGATGCTCTTGTAATGCCATGGCCGAATTTTGTCTATGCCTTCCCACCAACGCCGTTAATAACCAGGTTCCTGTTGAGATTGAGAACGGAGGAAGTTACAGCCATTGCGATCCTACCCTACTGGCCCAGACAGCCTTGGTTTCCGCTAATTTTACAGATGTCTACAACAACTCCAATCAAGTTACCACTGAACGAGGATCTACTGTCGCAAGGAATGATATTACATCACAATCCGGAGACTCTACATTTAATGGCATGGAGGCTGAAAGGCGGAATCTATCAAAACTAGGTTGTACAGATGATGTTATCCGCACTCTGCAAAGCTCAAGAAAGCATACTACAAATTCGACTTATTGTAACATCTGGAAAAAATTTGTTCAGTTTACAAGTGAAAGAGGAGCAGACCCATATAATACCGATATCGCCAATCTCTTGGCTTTTCTACAGGCAGGGCTCGACTTGGGACTAAGCCTAAGTTCACTAAAAGTTCAAGTCTCTACAATATCCACATTTTCTAATAAAAGATGGGCACAGGAGGCATTAGTGCAACAATTCCTAAAGGCTGTTCTGAAGATAAGACCCCCGGTAAAGTCGATAGATCCAAAGTGGGATCTTCCCTTGGTACTAAGAGTTTTGGAAAATGAACCATTTTTTTCCGAATACCGATTGTTCTATGCATAATCTAACGCATAAGTTGGCCTTCTTGATAGCAGTAGCTTCCTCCAGTCGAGTATCTGATATTCAAGCGCTAGGAATCAAGGAACCCTATACGACATTTTATCCAGATAGAGTCGTTTTAAGACCGATGCCACATTACCTTCCGAAAGTTGTGTCTAATTTCCATGTAAATAGAGAGATTTCATTACCAGTGATGTTTGCAGAAAATCAATCAGTGACCGAAAGAAACACTGAACAGAATTCAATCCGTCACCCACTAGACATGGACTCCATTCTAAGGGTGTACATTGATAAAACTAAGGAGTTTAGAAAGACTGATCATCTGCTAGTATTACCAGCAGGATACAAGAAAGGCCAAAGGGCCTCATCACGAACCATTGCCTCATGGATTGTTAAAATAATTAATACGGCCTATAAATTAAAGGGACTGGAGCCGCCGAAGGAAATATCAGCCCACTCTACGAGGGGAATTTCAGCATCATGGGCGGCCCATTCTCATGTCTCAGCCGAGACAGTTTGTAAAGCTGCAAGCTGGACAACAGTGCACACTTTCTTGTCTCACTACAAAGTAGATCCAGCAGCTCTCACTCAAGTCGAGTTTGGAAAAGCTGTGCTTGCAGCTAAATGAATGACTTTTTTGTCTGTTTATTTGATTAATAAATTTATTTTGTTGAAGCATATACCCGCCCGAATTGGTTATTATAAATGGTTTTTTACTGTATTCGCTATATAAATCCCAATTGTATGCTGCCATGGATGTACCAGGGAAAACGGAAAATTGTATACTTACCTATCGGTAATTTTCCTTTCCTGGTGCATCCATGGCAGCATACATACCCTCCCTTGTGGAGAGAGTATATAAACAAAAGAATGGCGATAGCCTCTGAAGGGAAAACTTATATAGATATGGTGTCCTATCAGGGTTGAGAGGGGAGGAGTCAACCCAATTGTATGCTGCCATGGATGCACCAGGAAAGGAAAATTACCGATAGGTAAGTATACAATTTTCCGATTTCTTGCTTCTTGAACAGTTTGGACAACTTCACAGTCCCCATCACGGTACATTTTTCCACCTGCATATTTAAAAAAAATTATCTACAGTATTGCAACAGTTAGATTATTGCACATACAAAATAAAAGTATGTAAAGGGAAACTTGGGTTATCTTAAAGCTTTTATCTGCCTTATGAAAAGAAAAATAAAAAAAAAATAATCAACACTATAGATACAAAAACAAAAAGCAGCACACATCTTGTGCATTGCTTATTTTTACATGCATGATCTTGCTCAGTAATAATGCGCAAATGAAAACTGAATTAGTGCCTGCAAATAGCGGCAACACAAGGTGTATGTGCCTACAAAACTATCTGTACTAAAGAGCTCTAAGTCATTTATGACTTATGTGATGCAGGATTTTATTCCCTGTACACACCTTTCGGCATTGTTACAATGTTTACTGGTGAAAGTTACATAGCCTTTTCAGGGAAGGTTAGATACATGTAAAATATTTGCATCTTATCGTTCCTCCATACCAGTGCTAACCAACTGCACGGGCACGGAGGGCAGTTTTTTTCCAGACCACATGGTGGAGGGCCGGCAGACCTCCAGACTCTAGCAGAAGATTTCTCCACAAAATGCGATTACAGTGATATCAGATTCCCCACAAAGTACAACCAGATTGGCCGCAGATTTATACACAAAATGCAATCAGATTGGCTGCAGATTCGCCCACAAAATACAGTCAGATTGGCCGCAGATTCGACCACAAATACAGTCAGATTGCCTGCTACAATGTAATATTTACAGCCCCTCTCTGCTCCCCTCCCCTCGTTCCCTCCGTGCTGCCGCCGCCTCACCTCTCAGATCAGACCGGGCAGAAGCAACCATCCAGATCAGCGCATGGCAGCCGCGCAGTGAATTTAAATGCAGGAAGTGACATCATCGGTCACGTCCAGCATTTAAAGTCCTCCGTGCGGCTGGTTCTTATCTCCTGCCCGCCGCCGATCTGAGGTGAGGCGGCGGTAGCAGCATTGGGGGAACGAACGGAGGGCTGTAAATGTACATTATAGCAGCCAAGGGATGGGGGAAAAGATTTTTTTTAAAAGTCCCCTCAGCTCTGTGGACTCGGGGGCTAACACTGCCACAGCAGGGAGCCGCAGCAGAAGGCCTGGCGCTGTTGGACAGCACTGCTCCATACAGTCAAAAACATGAAACGTTCTGCTAAAATTACTGATGCAACATGACAATAAATACTCACCTTTGAAGTAGAATTTTTTAGCATATCTGCGCAGATTTAATCTCTTTTGCTTCTCATATTCTGGAGGATATTCTCCAGTTGTCAGGAACGCATAAACTTTGCAATATTTCTTCTCAATCTTTTCATCAATTACACAGAGAATCTTTAAATCACTCCTATTATACGAGTGTTAATATGTAATTTACACATAATTAACTGCATACCATGCATAAATGCAAGTACACATGCACCACAAATACACATACTGTTGTATTTTATCGGTATAAACTGTATTTCCATGTGTGCCTTAATGGAAAAGTATGTCTGGACATTTATGTTGCTATGAGAGATTTACAGTGAATCTAGTTGATCAGCTGGGGCCTTGTGCAAAGCCTGTGTTTCATAAATGACTTTTTACAACCACACACATCTGCATATGAGTAAATAACACAGCAAAGACAATGGCCTCAGACACTGACCCCAGCCCCCGCAAATGGCCATTGAGGAGAAAGCTGAGAGGAAGCTGGTTTGTCTGGTTTGGTCAACAATGGTCCATGGGACTAGCTACAACAAGTTCCTTCCCCCAGCTGCTAAGGGCAGGAACTATTGATGATGTATAACAGAGGAGGAGTCTTTATGCCTGTGGTATCCAGATATAAGACAATGCTTGAGAAGTTCTCGCTCTCTTGGAATGCTGACATGGACGGTGAGATAGAAAGGGGCTCAGCTAATGAAAGCGTGTGACTGTGCATAGGGTATATAGAGCCATTATGTGAGTCACATAGTTTGTATGCTATAACTTGTACATATGTAAATCTGTAAATAAACCCCTTTTATTTAACCCCTTTGAAACGACCTCAAGTGTCTGGTCATTAACATAGAAATAAGTTAACATAAGCTAGAGCACATTCTACATTTGGCACCCCAGATAGCGTGTGGATAATTAGTAAATCCACATAGAACCCCATAACAGAAATTACTCTAGCTATTAGTTCCAGAGAGCGTACAATTACGAGGAAGGACCTAACGGAAAACTCCAGCGTGGAACCTGGACGCGATGCAAGCATTCGAGAGGCGATAAGGTATTTTGTTTCTGTTATATCAATGCATGTATGTATTTTGGTTGCAGTTTGTGATGTTTAGTTGTATGTATGACGAGTTAACTGCTAGGAAAATAGTTTGTTGAAAGCATATAGGTATGCTATAGGAAACAATAGGTTTCAGGAATTGTGTGGATTGAATATGAATGGTCTGTGAGAGGCAGTAAAAGCTTCATCTCCTGTTGTTGCTGTATTTGTGTATATAGTTTGGTCAGCCATTGTGAGTGTAGATCACATAATCTGAAGGCAGTTAGAAGTGAATGTGAGTGTATTACGAGGACAATAGCTTTTGTGTTGGTCATTGAAGCTTGTGTACAGTTTGGTGAAAATGGAGCTTGCACAGAAGTATGTTAGGGACAATGCCACGGTTGATGTGAATACATCTGCAAATGAATCCCAGGAGCAACAGTTTGCTTCATTGGTAGAAAAATGTGAGAAATGTAATAATGGATTGCAGCAGACATATTTTGGAAAGAAAGTACAGAAGATAAAGCTTGCAAATGAAATTTCGATTTTACTTAGGATGAGGGTCATATCAGAGCAGAGAGCGAGAGATTGGGCTGCAGACAGACAGCAAATCAGAAAGGACCTGGATAAGTTTAAAGATAATTTGGTGGTTATGGCAGATTCATCGAGAGCTGATTTGCAGGCGTTAAAATTAGAGGCAGATGATTGGAAGGAAAGGAATAGTGAATTGGAGAAACAAATAGAACAGCACAAGGTCAAATGCGCCTCAAATGAAACCTTAATTCACTTACTCAATGATAAATTAACCCAGATGCAAGAGCTGGTTGCCTCTTTAAAAAGAGAACTGTTACATACCAACTCATTGTTGATACAGAAGGAGAAATACATCTTATCAATATGTGAACAAAAAGCAAAAACTTGTGATTCTGCAAATGTCTGCACTATTACTGATGACAGTACCTGCAGTGGGGTACAACTAGCAGATGTGTCCAGTCCTACTGTGCTAACAGTTCAGGACAAACTGCGCTTATGTCAGATTCTGGGCGATTTTGATTCCCTAGAATCGCCTGTGAGGTTGTCTAATCAATTTGAGGCAGTGGTATGTCAGTACAGTCTAAATGATGAAGATGCATGTGCACTTTTACGCGCCTGGTTGCCGGGGCCCTTAGCCACTCGCATAGTTCTGGAAAATGGTGGTTGAGTAGCAGATGCAGGAGGTAGGAGACAGGAAGTACAGCGTGTATTGGGAAGTCGTGATGAAAGAGGCGTGCAAGCGCTGGCAAGCATGAGATTCATGAAAGGAATGGATCCTGTGATATTTTGTCATGAGTACATTTCACTGTATAGAGTGGTACATAATTGCCAAGATATATCATCTGATGATGGGGAGTTGTTATATTCCATGGCGAATAAATGTATGGTGAGCCACCCAGTTAAACTTGCTCTTAAAAATGCCATCACGTGTCAACAATTCATTAATATACTGAGGGATTGTTGTGAGGAGGGAAATGAGGGAGAGACATCCAATGTATCTGTGGCATATAAAGGTACACAGAGAAAAAATTTCCGATGTTACCGATGTCATAGATCTGGCCACATAAAACGATATTGCAGAAACCACAAAGTTAAGAATAGACACACCAGCAATATCTCCAATTGTGTAAGCACCGTCTCCCCTCACGAACATGAAAAACATGAGAACTTTGGTGCATTTCAGGGCCCAGATAAGCTGGAAAACGGAATCGGAAATCATGGCCAGCAAGCGAAACCTAAACAATATTCTAGTTTTGCATACGGTGCCAGTGCACAGCAAGGACATTGGCCAAACATTCCAATTTATGCCCCGCTAGCCAGTATGCCATATTGGCTAATCTGTAGTTTGTCAAACATTGCAATTCCTTTTTTCTTGGGATATATGGCAGAGTGTTCAAAAATTAATGTATAATAATGCAGTGGCGGACATACGGCCGTGCAGGCCGTGCCGCCGCACAAGGGCCCCTGAAGTTCTGCTGCTTCAGGGGCCCATTAAGTATTGCAGGTTTTTTTTTTTATTTTTTTATATTTTTATTTTTTTTTTTTTAACCTGGGGGGCCCAACTCCTGTCCTCCCCCCCTCACCTCGCCCCCCCCCCCCCCCTCATGCGGCGGGAGAGCGGAAAATACAAGAAGTCTCCGGCCGGGGCGGCAGCTGCAGCTTGGTCTCCAACTTTGGAGACATATCGGAAACTAAGCAGCAGCTGCCTCTAGCGTCTGCTGCAGCCCCGGCCGGAGACTTCCTGTATTTTCTGCTCTCCCGCCGGCTGCAGCGCATACCGGGAGGGGGGCCCCGAGGTGAGTGAGGGAGGATAGGAGTCGGGCCCCCCACCCGGATAGCTACCCACCCGGCTACCTTACCCACCCACCCGGCTACCTACCCCGCTACCTAACCATCCACCCGGCTACCTAACCAGGCTACCTACCCACCCACCCGGCTACCTAGCTACCCACCCGGCTACCTAACCACCCTGCCGGCTATCTACCTGGCTACCTACCCACCCGGCTACCTAACCACCCTGCCGGCTATCTACCTGGCTACCTACCCACCCGGCTACCTACCCACCCGGCTACCTAGCTACCCACCCGGCTACCTAACCACCCTGCCGGCTACCTACCTGGCTACCTACCCACCCGGCTACCTAGCTACCCACCCGGCTACCTGACCACCCTGCCGGCTATCTACCTGGCTACCTACCCACCCGGCTACCTAGCTACCCACCCGGCTACCTAACCACCCTGCCGGCTATCTACCTGGCTACCTACCCACCCGGCTACCTACCCACCCGGCTACCTAGCTACCCACCCGGCTACCTAACCACCCTGCCGGCTACCTACCCACCCGGCTACCTAGCTACCCACCCGGCTACCTAACCACCCTGCCGGCTATCTACCTGGCTACCTACCCACCCGGCTACCTAGCTACCCACCCGGCTACCTAACCACCCTGCCGGCTATCTACCTGGCTACCTACCCACCCGGCTACCTACCCACCCTGCTGACTACCTACCCACCCGGCTACCTACCCACCCACCCGGCTACCTACCCACCCACCCGGCTACCTACCCACCCGGATACCTACCTACCCACCCGGCTACCTACCCACCCACCCGGATACCTACCTACCCACCCGGATACCTACCTACCCACCCGGCTACCTACCTACCCACCCGGCTACCTAACCACCCACCCGGCTACCTAACCACCCACCCGGCTACCTACACACCCACCCGGCTACCTACCTACCCACCAGGCTACCTACCTACCTACCCACCCGGCTACCTACCAACCCACCAGGCTACCTACCCACCCACCCAGCTACCTAACCACCCACCTACCCACCCACCAGGCTACCTACCCACCCGCCTACCCAGCCACCCACCAGGCTACCCACCCGGCTACCCAGCCACCCACCAGGCTACTTACCCACCCGGCTAAGGGCTACCTACCTATCCACCCGGCTGCCTACCTACCCACCAGGCTACCTATCCACCCAACCACCCATGGGAGCTGCGCG
Source organism: Hyperolius riggenbachi (assembly GCF_040937935.1). Taxonomy (NCBI): domain Eukaryota; kingdom Metazoa; phylum Chordata; class Amphibia; order Anura; family Hyperoliidae; genus Hyperolius; species Hyperolius riggenbachi. The sequence continues at coordinate 316,122,976 of NC_090646.1, read as the reverse complement.
CCGGATGGAGGCTGGGACAGGAGGTCTGCTGCTGCAGGTGAGTAAATGTTTTTTTTTTATTATTTATTTTAGCAGGTGTATGTTCTGGGCAGGTCTGCCACATGATTGCGTGTATGTTCTGGGCAGGTCTGCCACATGATTGCGTGTATGTTCTGGGCAGGTCTGCCACATGATTGCATGTATGTTCTGGGCAAATTTGCTACATGATTGCATGTGTTTTCTGGGCAAATCTGCCGACATGATTGCACGTATTTTCTGGGCATATCTGCCGACATGATTGCAGGTATTTTCTGGGCATATCTGCCGACATGATTGCAGGTATTTTCTGGGCATATCTGCCGACATGATTGCACGTATTTTCTGGGCATATCTGCCGACATGATTGCACGTATTTTCTGGGCATATCTGCCGACATGATTGCACGTATTTTCTGGGCATATCTGCCGACATGATTGCACGTATTTTCTGGGCATATCTGCCGACATGATTGCACGTATTTTCTGGGCATATCTGCCGACATGATTGCACGTATTTTCTGGGCATATCTGCCGACATGATTGCACGTATTTTCTGGGCATATCTGCCGACATGATTGCACGTATTTTCTGGGCATATCTGCCGACATGATTGCACGTATTTTCTGGGCATATCTGCCGACATGATTGCACGTATTTTCTGGGCATATCTGCCGACATCATTGCACGTATTTTCTGGGCAAATCTGCCGACATGATTGAATGTATTTTCTGGGCAAATCTGCTCACATTATGTGTATTTTCTTGAGAAAACCTGCACAATTATGTGAATTTTCTGGGGAAAGGGTCACCAAAACTTGGGCCCACTGTCTTTGCGTTGCACTTTTCAAGGGAACCTGAGGTGAGAATAATATTGAGGCTGCCATATTTCTCTCCTTTTAAGCAATACCAGTTGCCTGGTTGCCGTTCTGGTCCTCTGCCTCTTATTCTTTCAACCATAGACCCTGAACAAGCATGCAGCAGGTCAGGGGTTTCTGACAATATTGTCAGAACTGAGAAGATTAAGCTGCATGCTTGTTGCTGGTGTAATTCAGTTTATTACTGCAGCCAAATAGATCAGCAGGGCCGCCAGGCAACTAGTATTGTTTAAAAGGAAATAAATATGGCAGCCTCCATATCACTCTCACCCCGGGATCACTTTAAATTACAGTTAGCTCCGCCCTTATCCGGTCATTGCCACGCCCATTTTTTGCCGCGGCGCTACGCGCCGCAGGTTCTATCCACGCCCATTGTTTGCCGCGCCGCGCTTCGCGCGCCGCAGGTTATAGCTGCACCCATTTTGGGGCGCGGCGCGCTTCGCGCGCCGCAGGTCAGGGGGGCCCACAATTGATATTTTGCACAGGGGCCCACTGCTGCCTGTGTCCGCCACTGTAATAATGTGTGGTAAATGGAATACAATCGGTTGTCTCAACAGGTTTGCATTATAGGGGTAGACTAACAAATTGTGAAGTAACAATGAAGTTCTAATGTGAGGATATTAACATAATTTTGCTTTGTTTTTCAGATATCTCTGAAAGGAAAATGTATATGGTTAAAAAAAGTCAAGCCATCTAACATTTGATTATGTTGTATTCATGTATTGTGTTTTTCTTTCTCTCCTCTTTAGCCAAGGGCATCTACAGAGAATTTGGTTAGGATCAGGGTGCACCCACTCTAAATTATAGAGGTTAATAATTAGTCTGCAGAAAATACCATGAGCTCATGAGTTAAATCCGAATTGTTTGCAAACAATTAAACAATAGAAGGTTTAAGGAGTGAAACTGAAGTAAAGGTGGTTAACAATTAACTTGTACTGTATTGTTGTTGTTTCTTTTCTTTCTTGTTTCTATTGACACAGATGGCCCAGTACTGAAGACAATGAACTCCAAAGGATATCAGCATCTGTGTGTCAATGTACTAATTGTTCAGACCTGTGTGTAACTAACTTATGTGTGTGTCCTGAAAGGCCTGTAAGTTTCTGTGTGTTTGTTTGTTGGTTTGATTAGTAACAACCAAAGAGTGGTAGTTTTTTTTTTCTCTCTCTCCCTGTTCAGTTTTTGAATAATTGTATCATTTATTTTCGCAATACATTTTTTGCTCTTCGGTTGTGGGGATTTTTGTTGCCCCATACACCATTTTTTATTTTATTTTAATTTTTTCTCTTTTGTGTTTTTTTTTTACATAGAAGTATTGAGAAAGTGGTACCTATGCTTTGAGGTACCAAAGGGGGGATTATATACACGATATTGAAGGCATGAGCAAACACAGCTATGAATGCTGTTTGCCTATTTATACTGTATATTCATAAAGAGTACTCAAATGCAATTTTACGGTTACGAATAAATTTGATCTACAAGCGAAGGAAAGTAAGGGTAAGGGTTGCCAATACACTCATCGATTTTCTCAGTTATTTCCTTGCAGATTCAGCTGCTAGGAATCGATTCCCCAAATGTCAGATCAATTTTGGCGATTGAATAAATCGATCGGACAGGTTGGAAAGTTAAAAACAATCAGGAGCAACAACTTTGGCAAATTAATGGCCAATAACCTTGCACTGCATTGGGCAACTCTGCAATACGATCGATTAGTAATAGATTCCCGGCTGGAATCTATTGGGAATTGATGGGCAGTGGTTGGTAGGAATCGAGTTATTCTGAATCGATTATTTTCCTAAAGGAATTGATCGTTTTGGAACATTGGATGGAAATCTGTAGGTGTATGGCCAACTGACAGCATTATTTAAGATGAAAGATTTTGTTCTCTTGTAGGACGTAGTGTCATATGTTATATTTTCCTGCGAGCTCTTGCACACTACATGCAATTCCGATTGGCAATTTTGGACGTGATTTTACGTGCAATTGTGAGTTGCGATTTTGAGTCGGTACTGCATGCTGAGTTTTTTTCTTATGCGTTTTTCTGCGTATGTCAACAGCACCCAGCGAAAATCGGAATTGCAAATCAGATTGGCAGTGTGCAGGGGGCCGCAGAGATAGTAACACACAGCAGTAGTGGAGATATTTATTTTCTTTTATTGGGATTTATAAGGAAAGGGGGATGGTCTCTACACTAGAATGCCTTCCCAAATAGTCCCCTCCCAGGTTGGAAGGCTACAGAGAGTATTCTCATTGTTATGTAGGGTGTGGGATAGTTTCATTGACACAGATATTGTAGAAGGACTCATCAAAGGAAATGAATGGGTATTTAGCCCACAGGGATGAGGTGAAGTCTACAACCAAAAAGAATGTATGTAAATTCACACAATTGAATGGTTAACAAGAGTAGCCAGAGGCAGAGCTTCAAAGAAGCCAGTGGAAATTACCACCAACAATGGTTTATTATTAAATAGCTGGGCATCACCATCCATTTTTATTTTGTTAGAAGATAAATTAAGCTTTGAAGGTGGATAAAGCCTGAACAGCAGGCGTATTCTTTGTGTGTAAAACCTTTATCCAGTTAATTTAATAATCAGGCCCACCCTTTCAGTATACAGTAGGGGTGGGTAACCTCTGGTAATTTAAAGAGAACCCGAGGTGGCCTTGTATTACGTAAGTGGGGCACAGAGGCTGGTTGGTCACACTAACACCAGTCTCTGTTGCCCCATCGTGTGTGTCAAAGACCCCCCTGCTCGCCGCTATACCCCCGCAGAGCTGGCGACACGCAGCGTGTCGCCAGCACAATGTTTACTCTAGCGCTGTCTGTCAGCGCCGCTCCGCCGCCTCCTCCGCATCGCCGCTACCCGCCCTCGTCCCTTCCCTCCCGCTGATTGGAGGGAAGGGATGAGGGCGGGTAGCGGCGATGCGGAGGAGGCGTGGGAGCGGCGCTGACAGACAGCGCTAGAGTAAACATTGTGCTGGCGACGCGCTGCGTGTCGCCAGCACTGCGGGGAGTTTAGCGGCGAGCAGGGGGGTCTTTGACACACACGATGGGGCAACAGAGGCTGGTGTTAGTGTGACCAACCAGCCTCTGTGCCCCACTTACATAATACAAGGCCACCTCGGGTTCTCTTTAATGTCTGGACACCAATGATATAGAATCAAGGTACTGATAATTGATTAGAAGTTAAGCTTTTTTGTTTCATCTATATATATTTTGTGCCCAATCCACTAAGTACAAGACAATGTAGGTAATGTAATGTAAATGTGTTTTGCAGCAAGATTAGTCGAGTACTGACTTAGTTACATGAATACCGCATGACCTACAATGGTACAATAAATAGTTTTCTTCTATTATATTTTCATGTGCACAACCTACCTACACAAACAAACGCATTGAGATATATATTTGGTTGCAATGGATAATCCATGGGTATGATGTGTCTTTGTCATAAAGGTATACATTGATGACAATAAACTTGCAGAACAAACTAAGGTTCACATGATAAGATATATTGCGATCTGATAAATCCAGGTGATACATATATGGTATGATGCTGGATATTCACCCTTACAATTAATGTCATGTCAATGTACCGATTAGGTGTGAGTGGGAATGAATGTTGGGTTCCTGGTCATTGGCCCCTGCATAGCGAGGATGGTCTGTCCACAGGAGAAATGATTCCCAATAACCTTGGACTGTGTCACACTGCCGGGGGTAACTGTTATTTGATACAGCCCAGCGGTGGCTTGCGTCCAGCAAGAACTGTTTTGCGACTCAATGTAGCTGTGCGGAGCATACAGAAGCTATCCGCTGAAGGGCACATGTTCCGGATCCCAGCCATGAGGGTGTGTCCATTAGGCACAACAGGAGGGAATGTTGTATTTTATCGGTATAAACTGTATTTCCATGTGTGCCTTAATGGAAAAGTATGTCTGGACATTTATGTTGCTATGAGAGATTTACAGTGAATCTAGTTGATCAGCTGGGGCCTTGTGCAAAGCCTGTGTTTCATAAATGACTTTTTACAACCACACACATCTGCATATGAGTAAATAACACAGCAAAGACAATGGCCTCAGACACTGACCCCAGCCCCCGCAAATGGCCATTGAGGAGAAAGCTGAGAGGAAGCTGGTTTGTCTGGTTTGGTCAACAATGGTCCATGGGACTAGCTACAACAAGTTCCTTCCCCCAGCTGCTAAGGGCAGGAACTATTGATGATGTATAACAGAGGAGGAGTCTTTATGCCTGTGGTATCCAGATATAAGACAATGCTTGAGAAGTTCTCGCTCTCTTGGAATGCTGACATGGACGGTGAGATAGAAAGGGGCTCAGCTAATGAAAGTGTGTGACTGTGCATAGGGTATATAGAGCCATTATGTGAGTCACATAGTTTGTATGCTATAACTTGTACATATGTAAATCTGTAAATAAACCCCTTTTATTTAACCCCTTTGAAACGACCTCAAGTGTCTGGTCATTAACATAGAAATAAGTTAACATAAGCTAGAGCACATTCTACACATACCTTAAGGAATACTATCGAAACCCAAGTGTTCTAAAATGAAAATGTACAAATAATGTCTAAGTAGCTGTGTAAACATTTTCCTACTTGTTAAATATCAGAGGCAAAAACTGTAATTTATTGAGAGTAGGATTTGGCTATATTGGAACAAATCAATTGCAGAATGGGTGTCTGATTCAATGCACAGCCAGAGTTGCATATCAGACTACAGAAAGCAAATATCAAACATATAAAACTCTGAAAGCAAAAACAGTATGAAAAAACTGTGACAATTAGTTACATTTCCTCTGCTCTCTTCTGACATGTCAGTCAGAAAACAGGACACAGGAGCTGCAGCTGTTGGGAGCTCTCTCTCTCTGTCACACACAGAGCTACACATAGAGTTTAGGAATTTCCCCTCTCTTCATGGCTCAGTCAGCCTCAAACGGACTTCAGTAAAGTTTGGATGTATTTTGAGAACAGTAAACAAAGAAGTTGCTACTAAAATGTATACACCAGTACTTAGCAGCACTTCCCCAACAATTCCTGTGTCAATTGAAAAAATATGTGAATCGATAGTATTCCTTTAAGACATACATGTCAAACTCCGGCCCGTGGGCCAAATCCATTAAATTTGGCCCTCAAGTGGTTTCCCAACTTTACATTATGTTTGGCCCACTCTAGACCACCAAGGGTACTATACACCAGGAAAGCTATACGGGGAAGGGAGGGGGAAAGCACTAAACACTAGGAAACTGTATAGGGTAGGGTGGGGGACTCTAGACACCAGGGAACTGTATGGGGAGTGAGGACCACTAGACACCGGGGAACTGTATGGGGGTAGGAGGAGGGCCATTAAACACCTGAGAACCTTATAAGGGAGAAATGTGCCCAGTAGATATTGAGGTTGCCATGCGACTAGGTCCCAGTGTACAATTTTCGTCCCACATTGTCTTGGAGTTTGACACCACTGCTTTAAGAGAAGGAAGCCTCAGGATTGAGGCTTCCCTCACTACTCAGTTCTCTCCCCCCCCCCCCCCCCTCGCTGAGCACACAGAATGATTAGCAACTGGACAATCATTTTGATATACTGTGATACTGTAATTTTTAGAATTTATCATACCGTCATATTTCATACCGTTGCAACCGTAATTCATTTAATGCGGAAAATATGAATTCATCCTACTTTAATTTTACACACTATACCGCTACATGCAGTTTCCTCCTCCACGCCATTATAAACACACTATACCGCTACATGCAGTTTCCACCTCCACGCCATTAAAAACACACTATACCCCTACATGTGGTCCCCTCCACGCCATTATAAACACACTATACCCCTACATGCTGTCCCCTCCACGCCATTATAAACACACTATACCCATGCATGCTGTGCCCTCAATGCCATTATAAACAAACTATACCCCATGCATGCTGTGCCCTCCACGCCACTATAAACACACTATACCCCTGCATGCTATGTCCCTCTCCTCGCCATTGTACACACTATACCTTTGCCTGCTGTCTCTACCCTACTTCTCCCTCCCCCCCAAATACACTACATACCTCAACATAACTTCTTTCCCACCCCCAAATACACACACTACATACCCTTGCATACTCTCTCCCCCCCCCCCTTAAATACACACACTATTCCCCTGCATGCTGTCTCCCCCCTTCCTTAAAGGGAACCTTAATTTGGGGGGGGGGGGGTCGATTTTCACTTACCTGGGGCTTCTACCAGCCCCCTGAAGGAGACCTGTACCCTCGAAGCCGCTCTTGAATCCTCCGGTCCCACACTTTCAGTTTAGTTTCTGCTGTGATGTGTACTATTCCTCTCCTTCCCGACATCAATTAGCTACATAGATACGAGTTGCACCATATCTACGCGTTTGGAATGTGGCAACGCGTATCTATGTACGGTCCGCTATAGTGCTAATTGATGTCAGGAAGGAGAGGAATAGTACGCGTCACGGCCGGCCGACTGGTGAGTCGGCAGAAACTAAACTAAGTGACAGTGTGGGACCTGAGGATTCCAGAGCGGCTACGAGGGCACAGGACTCCTTCAGGGGGCTGGTAGAAGCCCCAAGTAGGAGAAAATCTTTTTTATTCTCAGTTAAGGTTCCCTTTAAAGTGACCCAGAGATGGGGAAATTTTTTTTTTTATATACCTGGGGCTTCCCGCAGCTCCAGAAACCCTGATCGCTCCTACACCACGGTCCTCAGTCTTCTGCGTTTGCTGCACCAGCACCTGTTACTTCAGCCAGTCACTGACAGTCAGGGGTAGCTGAAGTTCACTTCTGGTGTACCTCTGCAGCGGCTGCTGGGGAGATAAGCAAGGAGCGCACTTCATTGGCGTAGGCTGGCCACGCCTCCAGGAAATACGGGACCAGGTGGGACAGACTGAGAAGGCTGAGGACCGCAGCGTGGGAGCGATCAGGGTTTCTGGAGCTGAGGGAAGCCCCAGGTATGTATAAATGACTAATTTTCCCCATCTGTGTGTCACTTTAAATACACACTACATACCCCTGCATGCCATTTCAACACATTTACTATTTACCTGTTCTGTTAACATATGGTCAGTGAAGTGCACAACCTTTTTCTTGGAGCTCATGGTTCTCCCAAAAAGTGAACTTCCCCAGGAAGCAGAAACGATGGGACCGAGTAGTAGCCACCGGGAGGGGGTTTATTGACAGGAGCACAAAAAGCAGGAGCAGCTCAGACCACAACAGGCAGTTGCGGGAACATCAATCTGCAAAATCTGATGCCAAACACGCTCCTTCACTTCAGTAACACTGCTGTGATGGCGGCGGCTGTGAAAAATTACAGGGTAAATTTAATACGCATGCTGTTTCACCCTCCACAACATTATCCACACTATACCCCTGCATGCTGTGTCCCCCTCCTCCTGATTGTACACACTATACCCCTGCATGCTGTGTCCCTCTCCTCAACATTGTATACACTAAACCCCTGCATGCTGTATCTCAACCCCCATTACACATTCACTAAAGAACCCTGCATGTCTCTCTCCCTGCCACCACCCCCAAATACACACACAATATACCCCTGCAATAGCGGATGCATCCCATCTGTGGCCAAATCTGCCTCCAAATACGATCCCTCAGCCCTCTCCCAGCCAAATACACACACTAAATACCCCTGCAGGAGCGGGTGAATTCCATCTGCGTCCAAATCTGCCCCCAAACTTGCTCCTTCAGCCCTGTCCCGGCAAATAAACACTAAATAACCATGCAGGAGCGGGTGAATCCCATCTGCGGCCAAATCTGCCCCCAAATACGCTCCTTCAGCACTTTCCCCGCCAAATGCACATAAGATAGCCTTGAAGGGGCGGTGAATCCCGTCTGCGGCCTATTCTGGCTGGAAAGAAGCTCCTTTACCCCCTCTCCATGCCACCCACCCCCACCAAATACACACAATATACCCCTGAAGGGGCAATGAATCCCGTCTGTGGCCTATTACCGGCAGAAACGAGCTCCTCCAGGACTCTGCCCGCCACCCCTCACTCCAAATACACATACCATACCCTGCAAGGGCAAGTGATCCTCATCCGCGGCCGATTCGGCCATAAACTAGCTCCTCCAGCCCTCCCCCCGCCACCCCCCACTCCAAATTCCAGGGCTGTGGAGTTGGTCCAAAAATGCACCGACTACAACTACTCAAATTAGGATTCCACTGACTCTGACTCCTCTACTTTGCATATTATAATCCTGTTGATTGAAAGTATGTAACACAAAATGCATCTCATAACAGCTAACGCTTAGGAATTTTAAAGGACAACTGAAGTTAGAGGGATATAGAGGCTGGCAGATTTATTCTCTTTTAAATAATACCAGTTATCTGGCTAACTGGCTGAGCCTCTGCCTCGAATACTTTTAGTCATGGACTATAACTAGTCCTTGGTAAGGATACTTGTACAAGGTACAGGCCGGAACTAAGAACATCTATCAGGCCATAGGCAATGTAACTGTGATGTGCAGGTACTCTGCAAGGGAATGAGGAGATTCTTCCTCTATTACACATTCTTCATGCACAATCTGAACCAGGTTTATGGGTGATAGACAACACCTCTGTGTTCAATGTGCACAACATTCTCAGTGGATTCCCTGCAGCTTTGTGGGGAGTGCATATGTTGAGTGTAGTACTACTGTGCAACAAAGTAAACCTGAGACAGATGAAATTAAAGTTTTAAACATACCTGGGGCTTCCTCCAACCCCCTTCAGGCTAATCAGTCCCTCGCTGTCCTCCTCCGCCACCTGGATCTTCTGCTATGAGTCCAGGTACTTGAGCCAGACTGGCGTAGTGCGCATGCACACACTCCGCCGCCGGGAGCGTAATACACCTATTGAGCAGGTGCAGAACGCTCCTGGCTGTCGGAGTGGCACGCATCTAGACTGCGCTGACTGGTTGCATTACCGAGACTCATAGCAGAAGATCCAGGTGACGGTGGAGTACAGCAAGGGACTGATTAGCCTGAAGGGTGCTAGAGGAAGCCCCAGGTATTTATAAAACTTCTTTTCATCCATCTCAGGTACCCTTTAATAGGGCTGCACGATTCTGGGTAAAAATAGAAATTGCTATTTTTCTCTCAGAAATTGTGATTTCGATTTATTCACAATTTTTTTTTTCAAAAAAGCGTTAGCGGGGGCGGGGTCAGTTTGTCACTGTCAGGTCGATGGCAGGGGGCTGAACGACAATGTGCGGCGTAAGGGACTCTGCTTATGAGCCAGGCAGCGGGGGGCGGATCCACTGGCAGAAGCAGTGCATATATATGATTGCTAAATGCTAATGAGGCGGGCAGCAGGGGGGCAGTTCATGTTAAGACGATCTGGTAATGGTCACTTATCTGCAGTTTTCATAGTGCCCGGCCCGCTGTCTGTACGCTTGCTTGGCCCGCCTACTGCTGTGCTCGGTTTGGCCAGAAGCAGTGATTATGTATTAGTGCTAATGAGCGGGGGGCGGATCCACTGGAGAGGGCGAGCGGCACACACAGCTTTACCAATCGCTTAATAGCGATGGAATGATGGCAGCAGTAGGCGGAGCTGTACGCTCTGTACTGCTCCGCCTACCGTTGCCATCATTCCATCACTATCCAGCGATTGGTAAAAGCTGTGTGTGACGCTCGCTCTCTCGAGTGGATCCGCCCCCCGCTCATTAGCACTAATACATAATCACTGCTTCTGGCCAATCCGAGCACAGCGGTAGGCGGGCCTAGCAAGCGTACAGACAGCGGGCCGGGCACTATGAAAAAACGATCGTCTTGACACGAACGGCGGTTTCAGTTTTAAACTGAAAAACCGTGCAGCCCTACCCTTTAATTTATAGTCACCATACCAAATTTTTAACAACATATCAAATGATTTGATTTTATGATCAAAGGGAGTGCATACATTTATTATTATTATTATTATTATTATTTATTTATTTATAAAGCGCCAACATATTCCGTGGCGCTGTACAATGTAAGAAAATAAACAAGGGATACATAATGATACAGACAATGATATACATGAAATATGAACACTGATACAAGATACAGCACTGCTGATTACAACTTGATTTAACATGATGACTAAAATGTATAAATTTCTAACAGTGTGCAAGCAATTGAATTAATAACATTCCATGACACAAAAGGGTGAGAGCCCTGCCCTTGCGAGCTTACAATCTAAAGGAATGGGGTGGAAACAAGAGGTGGGGGAAGTATACAGTATATGTACAGTGCGTAATTAGGTTATTTACAAACAAAATTTACATAAACCAGCATCGACGAAGAATTATTTGCATCTCATTGACCATCTCCATTAGTGACACAGCTACACATCAGGCTTTACTCTTACAGCATAGATGTTATTTAGTGTATATATAAAAGATTCCATCATGTATCATCCATACAGTCACAATCAGATAAGAATATCTGACTTTAAAAATGTGGTGAATGCTTTATCGGAGCAGGGCAAGTTTTTTTTTTGATTGGTTTATTTTTGTGGGCTAAGCACAGCTATTACTATCTATCTCTCTCCATCTCCCCAGCTCTCTCTCACTCTCTATCTCTCTCCATCTCCCTCTCTCCCCCTCTCCATACATCTCTCTCTCTCTCTCCACATCTCCCTCGATCTCTGTATCTCCCTCTCTAATCTCTCCATCTCCCCCTCTCTCCATCTCCCTCTCTAATCTCTCCATCTTCCTCTCCCCCTCACTCCATCTCTCTCTCTAATCTCTCCACCTCCATCTCTCCCTCTAATCTCTCCACCCCCCTCTATCCATCTCCCCCTCTCTCTCTCTCCCTCCATCTCTTTCCCTCTCTCTCTCCCCATCTCCCTCTCTCTTTCCCTCTCTCTATCGCCCTCTCTCTAAATCTCCATCTCTCTCTCTCGCGCACACCTCCCTCTCTCGCACACTCTCTCTCGCACACCTCCCTCTCTCGCACACCTCTCTCCCCCTCGCACACCCACCTCTCTCCCTCTCGCACACCCACCTCTCTCTCTCTCTCTCTCTCTCTCCCACCTCTCTCTTTCTCTCGCACACCTCTCTCTCTCGCACACCTCTCTCTCTCGCACACCTCTCTCTCTCGCACACCTCTCTCTCTCGCACACCTCTCTCTCTCTCTCGCACACCTCTCTCTCTCTCTCGCACACCCCTCTCTCTCGCACACCTCTCTCTCGCACACCTCTCTCTCGCACACCTCTCTCTCTCTCACACACCTCACTCTCTCTCGCACACCTCTCTCTCTCTCGCACACCTCTCTCTCTCTCGCACACCTCTCTCTCTCGCACACCTCTCTCTCTCTCTCTCGCACACCCCTTTCTCTCGCACGCCTCTCTCTCGCACACCTCTCTCTCTCTCGCACACCTCTCTCTCTCGCACACCTCTCTCTCTCTCTCGCACACCTCTCTCTCTCTCTCGCACACCTCTCTCTCTCGCACACCTCTCTCTCTCGCACACCTCTCTCTCTCGCACACCCCTCTCTCTCTCTCGCACACCCCTCTCTCTCGCACCCCTCTCTCTCGCACACCTCTCTCTCTCTCGCACACCTCTCTCTTTCTCGCACACCTCTCTCTCTCTCGCACACCTCTCTCTCTCGCACACCTCTCTCTCTCTCTCGCACACCTCTCTCTCTCTCGCACACCCCTCTCTCTCGCACCCCTCTCTCTCGCACACCTCTCTCTCTCGCACACCTCTCTCTCTCTCTCTCGCACACCTCTCTCTCTCTCGCACACCTCTCTCTCTCTCTCGCACACCTCTCTCTCTCTCGCACACCTCTCTCTCTCTCTCTCACACACCTCTCTCTCTCGCACACCTCTCTCTCTCTCACCACAAGTGATCACATCCGCGGCCGATCGGGCCAGAAACAAGCTCTTCTAGCCTTCTACCCCCCCCCCCCCTCCAAATACACATACCATACCCCTGCAGGGGCAAGTGATCCCATCCGCGGCCGATTGGGCCAGAAACCAGCTCCTCCAGCCCTCTCCCCGCCACCTCACCCCCTCCAAATACACATACCATACCCCTGCAGGGGCAAGTGATCCCATCCGCGGCCGATCGGGCCAGAAACAAGCTCCTCCAGCCCTTTCCAACGCTAGCGGAATGGGGGATGCAAAAAATTTCAGGAAAAAATGAAGATGTCCGGCACACATGCGCAGTGCGCTTGAAATTACTTGGCGCATGCGCAGAACGGACATTGCGCATGCGCAGTAGCGAAAGTTGCAAAAAGTTATAGGAAGCAAAATATTTCACCACACCGGTGTTGTGTCTGATTACGCTGCCTGTGGATTTGCGCTGCCCCGCATGCGCAGTAGGAGACTGTGCGGCCACATTTCCTATAGAATGATGCTGCTGGAGGTAAAATACTAAATATCTCCGCTCCCACACCTCTTACACTCCCCAAATTTTGAGGGGAGGGAGGGGACCCCCCGAACTACCTCTATACCAAATTGCAGCCCCCGAGACCCGCTGGTTCAGGAGATAGATTTCTCTAATCTATCTCCTGAACCAGTGGGTCTCGGGGGCTGCAATTTGGCATAAAGGTCATTCGGGGGGTCCCCTCCCTCCCCTCAAAATTTGGGGAGTGTAAGAGGTGTGGGAGCGGAGATATTTAGTATTTTATCTCCAGCAGCATCATTAACTTCACACTGAGCATGCGTGCTACTCAGTGTGGAAGGGAGCTTCCGGGCAGCGCAATCAGACATTACACCGGCTCACAGAGCCGATCTTTGTTTACATATCCCCCTCCAGACTCTGCTGTACTGGGCTGTGCTGGGCAGAGCATGTGACCGGGGCTATGGAGCGTCTGTAGGGTTGCCAGGTGTCCGGTTTTAGACCGGACAGTCCGGTTTTTGGCCGCTGTGTCCTGTCCAAAAAGGCATGTTAAACCGGACAATTAAGATGTCCGGTTTTATGCCTTTTGCCACTTGCCGCCACCCGTCCGCCAGCGCTGCGCGACCGCTGATTCGCTGCCTGGCTGTCAGTCAAAGGCACAGCCAGCCAGCTTACGCGGCGTAAGTTACGCCAGCTTAAGTACCGCCCCCGAGCCCGCGCTTCCCGACGTTGCTATGGCAACGCCAACGCTGCGTTGCCAACGCACGCATGATGTGCGTCACTCACGTCATTTGCAATGCGATTCTGCATCTGCGAAGGAAGCAAGGTAAGGTCAGGAGTCTGGAGATATGGTGAGTGAGTGACCCATAATTCTCTGGTTGTATTTCCGCTCTTTGTGTGCATTGACTCCGCTCTATCTCCCCTCCGTGAAGTCCAGGCGTGACTTTCAATCTCATTCAATCTCGCCTGAGCCCGCTGCTTACTATACTTTACACTTGAATTCATACTATTGTACAACGCAATTTATACTGTTATACTGTTATATTTGCTCAAAATGTGTACATACATGTATGCGCAGATTTATATTTTAACTTTATGCCTATGTATGTCCACTTTATTGTTCTCAATAAAAAATTTTGGTGGGAAAAAAAAAATAAATTTTAAAACTTCCCGCAAGAAATCGACCACTTCACTGTGCAAAAACGCCATAAATGCATTGCATTATTTGCATAGTTTTCCAGTTTTGTAATAGTTTTCTGCGCTGTCTCTTATTATGTGCATTTACTGGTGAAAAGCGGTCTCTTATTATGTGCATTTACTGGTGAAAAGTGGTCTCTTATGTGCATGTACTGGTGAGGACAGTTAGTGACATGGCTATGTACTCTGTAATGTGCTGCAGAAGATGTCAGTGCGATATAAATACTGTAAAAAACATTTTTTAAAAAGCCCATTGCTTAGCCCCACTCTACATAAAAGTGCGCTTCTGACTCCGCCCCTAACTCCACCCCCTGTCCGTTTTTCTCCATCAGCCGACCTGGCAACTCTAAGCGTCTGCGTTGCTATGCAACTGGACAGCCGTGCTGTGCCTGTGTTATATCTGCTCGCTCCTGTCACCTCCTTTCCTCCCTCCAATAGTACTAGTGACAGTGAGAGAGGGGTGACAAGGGACAAGCAGCAGACGCTGCTCCTGACCTGCACGCTGTGTTAATTGTCATTTCACATGCCTGCTTGATTGATAGCTGAAGTGCTGGTGGGCGGCGAAGCTGGAAGCAGGAAGAGCTGTGACTGTGGGCACTGGGCAGCATGGAAGATGCGTGCTGTACATATGTGGCTGGAGAGAAGACTTGCTGTTCCCTGATTCAGTCTAATAGTACTGCTGCATGTATAGTGGAAGAGGGGGAAGAAAGATCATAGCAGTGTCCCCCACCCAGCTAAGTGAGTATCAGAGTCCAGTGACCAGTCATGTGTCGCTCTGCAGGGAGGGTGGACACTCATTACAAGCTGTAATGTGCACTGGAGAGGAACCACATCCCTCCACATGTATTCTGTACAAGTATGTGGCGTCTTGTCTCCCCACAAACATTCCTCATTTGCTGTACACTGTGTATGTATATATATATATATATATATATATATATATATATATATATATATATATATATATATATATATATTCCACCTTGCCATAATGACACCCTGGATATTAGATGAAATTTCAGCAGTTATACAAACTAATACCACACTAATTCGCTGCCACAAGTGTTGTGCCGCTCACTGCAGAACTAAGCTAAGGAAACTGCTGCTGGTGGGTCATTAAAGAGAATCTGTGTTGTTAAAATCGCACAAAAGTAAACATACCAGTGCGTTAGGGGACATCTCCTATTCCCCTCTGTCACAATTTCGCCGCTCCCCGCTGCATTAAAAGTGGTTAAAAACAGTTTTAAAAAGTTTGTTTATAAACAAACAAAATGGCCACCAAAACAGGAAGTAGGTTGATGTACAGTATGTCCACACATAGAAAATACATCCATACACAAGCAGGCTGTATACAGCATTCCTTTTGAATCTCAAGAGATCATTTGTGTGTTTCTTTCCCCCTGCATCTCTCATGCACTGAAGTTTCAGGCTGCTCGTTTCTTCCTGCAAACAGCTTTGCCTTTGTCTGCAATTCCTCAATATGTGAAAGCCCAGCCAGCTCAGAAGACGATTTATCCAGCTTGTAAAATATAAGAGAAGCTGCCCTAATCTAAATAATACACAGGCAGTGTGCATAGAGGGGCCTGGAAGGGGGAGTTCATAGCAGAACTACAACACTGAAGAACTTGGCAGCCTTCCAGACACAGGCTGACAAGTCTGACAGGGGAAAGATACATTGATTAATTACAGAGACTGTTATAGTAGAGAGTGCTGCAGTAAGCCAGAACACATTAGAATAGCTTTTGGAACTTGTAGGATGATAAAAAACAGGATGCAATTTTTGTTACGGAGTCTCTTTAAACTGAATGGGGGTGTGAACATACATTTGAGTTGAGAATTGCAGGTTGACAAACCCACTTATCTCTGAATGCTTGATCACAGGTTCTCTTTTTGGCCGCTGAATCGCAGTACACAACGTTTTCCTCAGTTCAGGTCCTGATTTCCCAGCAGCTCCTCTCTGTCCCCTACCATAGTTGAAGTGCCAGTTCCTTGACCACACAGGCTGACATCACTACCTGTGCAGAGGAAGTGTGGAGAGCGGTGTGGGTTTTGCATAGGAGAGCTGAATGGCTCAGTTACAGTGAGCAGAGATAGGGCCATAGATGTAATGGACCGGGGGACTGGAGGGTGTGTACAGAGTGATGGGAAAACTTTCGGTTTGCTTCAGCTGGCAAACACGCAATTGTGTCTGGATTTGTGTGTTCACAAACCTGGAAGTTAGGGTGAATAAACATTTACAATTTTGATTGGTCAAAGATTGGAAATGTTTAAAATCTCCACAGGAGCAGGAGGGCCAACAGATACTGAATACTATTAACAGACTGTGTAATTGACCTCTCATACTAACTACATGGAGGTGGTAAAATTGGGCATTTATTGGCCAATAAAAACTTGATGTGTATACCAGGTTTTAGTTTGTGGGCTCACCAGTAGGCAGGGTGAGAAGTTCACCCATCACTAGTGGAGACTCATTCTCATGCTGCTCTAGCCTCAATCTATTGGGTTTAATTAGAACCAAAGCAGGCCATTAACCATATAATCTTATCTGTACAATCGTGAATCTTCTGTATAGTTTGACAGCTTACCTAAACAACCCGTTCCAATATTTACAGCTAAGTTAACTGATGGCGCAATACACTTAGCACGTAACCCCCTCTGGAGATAATCAACACCGGGTGCCAAATATGCTAGGTACGCCACTGCCTTGCTCTCCTAGGGCCCCCTCCTGCAAGCAGAAGAAGAGGTAGTAGTGGTGGTGCTTCAGTCTCGCCATCTCCAAGCTGTACCAATCTGCCCCTCCATCCTCCGCAGGGGGGTGGGGTGTCGGTAAATTGTCCGCACCGGGTGTCAAATACCCTAGCTACGCCACTGCTGTGAATACACACTCTGCCACACAGATGCACACGCAGCTTGTTCTCTCTGACACACACGGTGGATACACACTCAGGCACATACATATACACACTCACTGGCGTATCCAGACGGGGGTTCCGGGTGTATGGAATACCCCCCTGAGACTCCTGTACCTTTAAAAAAATTCCCTGAAATCGCTGAAGCTGGCAAGCTGCTAAATATACAAAGGCTTGCCTCCTGCAGGGTCTGTAAGAAAAAAGCTCTTTCCCTATTGTAAAGACTGCATGTAGACAGCTACATAAGGTATTTCATAGGTTTAAAAGTTTTTGACAGTTCCTAAACTCCAGGAGGGCTGCCTGCAGCTTGTGTGAGAGACTGACCATCCCTTACATCCTCCACACCCCTATGGACAGTATACCTATATCCTTCCCCTATTCCCACAATCCTCCCCACCATGTTGTTAATGTTTTGTTTTTGCTTTGGCAATGCTAAATGTATTTGGTCCTGTCAATAAAGCTTTTTTGGATTTGGCTGGCAGGGACAGGAGACACATTACAGGCAAGTAGCCTCTGTGATGTGGGACTGCAATACAGATACGCTATCTGCTCTATCTCAGTCTCTCCACTCCTCTCTCTGCATTCACCATTGTTTCCCCCCTTCCCCTAGTGCTGGCTGGAAGGGGGACAATCTCCCCCCAGGCCCCCTTTCATTCAGTGATTTAGGGCTGGTCTGGTGTCTGGTGTATTCAGGTTTGTTGTTGTAAGGCAATGTAAAATACTAGGCTAGCTGATAAAAGTGCAATTAAAGGGCAGGCAAGCTGGTAAATATACACAGCATGATGCAGAGCTTGCCTGGAGGGTCCGTGGGCAACAATCTGTCTGGTCTCTCCTCATTGTTATAATGACTGCTAGTGTGGATAAGGTGTTAAACAAGCTGAAAAGTTTTTGACAGTCCTTAAACTCAAGGAGAGCTGCTTTCTGACGTGTGAGAGACCAGCAAGGACAGGAGTCCTATTACAGGCAAGTGATGGACTGCAATACAGATAAGCTCTCTGCTCCATCTCAGGCTATTCTTAATTTCTCTACTCCTCCTCTCTCTGGGCTAGTGCACGCCAAAATCACAATAGCAATGGCTAGCAATTAGTGAGTGCCATTTTGTGAAGCGATTTTCAGAGCGATTTCTGAATAAATCACTCAAAAAAATGCTACGTGCAGTATACTTGTGATTTTGAAAAGGGTAACATTAGCCAAGCGCTTTTCAAATCACTGTCGATTTGAAAAACGTTCAGAAGCCCTCTTGGTGTGCACCAGCCCTCCTTCATTCACCTTTGTTTCCCTCTTCCCCTAGTGCTGGCTGGGTCTTCTTGTCATACAGGAAAGCTAAATAAAAGTGCAATCCTGGTGAGGAAAATTATTATTATTTAGTATTTATATAGCGCCGCCATCTTCCACAGATGCATGTATCTCTGCATCATATGGGTATCGCTTGCGCTATGTGACACTACGTGGCATATTCCACTGAATTGTCCAAACTAAGTCTATCTCCCGTTCCTCTCTCGGGGAGTTGTTCCAGCGCTGTCCCCCGTTCAAATTGCTGCTACCAGAAGCCCTCAGAAACACTCGTGTCCTTGAGTACTTCCAAAGATAAGCAGCTCCGTAATACGCCAGCGCACTTTTGTGCATGGGCAGTATGGAGCCACCTGTATTCGGAAGCACTCGGGGACATAAGTGCTTCTGGACCTTTCAGGAATCCCCCCCTTAAAAACCCTGCGTTTGCCCCTGACACTGTACACAGTTACACACACTGCCACCCTCCTCCCTCCCCCCACCTCTGGACAATCAAACAGCAAAGAAGTAAACACTTCATCACCACAAGCAGTCTTTGAACTTTCCCTGAGGGGGGAGAGGAGAGGATCCCACACTCTCTCCTGAGCTGAAGCTGCAGCTGATTTCTGGCTGTTCCCCGTGTCATGCCCGCAGCACATCCAAACAAACAAACAAACCATATAGAAAGCACTGGGGCTAAATCAAGATTACACAAAATCTTTACTAAATGGCAAAAACGGATATGCATTAAAACTAAATATTGAATAGAGAGATAAACCACCCAGATAGCC
The DNA here is from genome assembly GCF_040937935.1 of Hyperolius riggenbachi. NCBI lineage: Eukaryota > Metazoa > Chordata > Amphibia > Anura > Hyperoliidae > Hyperolius > Hyperolius riggenbachi. The sequence goes on along the minus strand of NC_090646.1, from coordinate 316,103,575 downwards.
AGATCAGTACAAAACTCCTTAGCATGAGCTATACAAAGTTTATAAGCACATACACAGGCACTCTGCCCAACATTAAAGTACAGGATCTCCTTATATCCACAAATAGTGAGAGCAGCAACCATAGTTACAGTTTTTGTGGGTCACCAATGCAGTAACAAGTTTAAAAAGTTTCCACATAAAGCTGTGCTCTAAATTGCAGCGAAAGTGGCAAACAGAAGATGCACTTACACAGTGTACAGGGCGTACGTTAAAAAGGGGCGCTGGGAAAAAAGGGCGCGGGGTTTTAAACGATAAACATGGATAACGTTTAAAAATATAATGTACTATATTTCGTTTAAATATTTGTTTTTATAAAGTTATAAATCGTTAAATAATGTTCATGAAATCGGCAAATGTGAAAACGTTAATCTTCCGTTTAAAAAGTGAAATGTATAATAACGTTTAAAAAAAATTAGTACGTAACCCTCCCTGTACCTACCCCTAACCACTAGACCCCCGTATTGGTGCCTAAACCTAAGACCCCCCTGGTGGTGCCTAAACCTAAGACCCCCCTGGTGGTGCCTAACCCTAAGACCCCCCTGGTGGTGCCTAAACCTAGGACTCCCCTGATGGTGCCTAAACCTAAGACCCCCCTGATGGTGCCTAAACCTAAGACTCCCCTGATGGTGCCTAAACCTAAGACCCCCCCTGATGGTGCCTAAACCTGTTTTAGAAACAGTAAGGGATAAAATATATTACAATTTACGTTACGTACTGATCGCTTTATTTTGTGAATAATAATGTTTTACAAACATTAAGGGATAACATTTAAAATAATGTTTTATTGAAATAGGAAACGTAAATCATCACAAGCAGTTATAAAACATTAAAAATCTTCGGGCGCCCTTGGAAAACGTTATTATTCTCGGGCGCCCTTTTTTCCCGTTCGGCGCCCAGTAAACGATATTTATTATGGGAGTGAATGGCGGCGACCGATTTGTCCACTAGCCTCCTGCGCCCTTTTTTACTGTTACCGTGTACAGGACAGTCCGGATCATCCAGCAGCATGTGCGGGAGGCGGGATCGCTGCTCGAGGCTCACTGCTGCTGCTTCAGTGGAGGAGACATGACCCCAGGCTTCTCTCCACTCCACCAAGATCTGTGCTACACAGTTGCAGGCATTTACCCTCCGTCTTGCTGGCGGTCAGGCGGCAGTTCTGCTGTGTACATCAGGCGGCATTCTTCTGTACTGTAAGGGTCCTTGCTTAATGACCTCATCAAGCAAGGAAGATACAATACAGAACAATGCGCGGTGAAGTACAGAGCAGAGCTGCTTCCAGCAAGACCGAGAGTCTATACATATGTATCGGAGAGAGGGTGAAGTGGGGCAGCGGCACATCATGTGACTCACTGCACGGGGAAAATTCAGATAGAGGGGAACCGCTTCTCAGACATAAGACACCTGTAGGCACGTGCCTACAGTACCTTATGGTAAATCCGGCCCTGGGTGAGGGTGTGTATGCGGGATTTATTATTGTTGCTAATTGCATATTAAAGTTTGTACAATTTTTCCAACCAGCCCTTTTCTCCCTGTACTTTGCTCTGACTTGTGGCTTTCCTTCGGACTAATTATTCTGCAGGGGGTGGTGAGAAGCCCTGTAGAAATGGTATTGGTCTACAAATAAAATGATTGCTACCCCTTTCTTTGGCACGGTAATATCTGAATACTGTTTCGGACTCATAATGAAATATTTGCACTTTTCAGACGACACCTTTGATGAGTCCACCCACCCTGTGCCAAAGCTTAAAAAAATTAGGAGGTGTATCAGCTGGTAGTGGAAAACTTCCGAAACACTTATGTACCCCAGATATTACTTAATAATTATAACGTGTATATGAACAATTATCCATTATTGTACCTTTATAAGAACCTTATAAACGACTGGGAGATCTACACTAACCAGCATTTCTTTGTGAAGATGAACTATAGTTCCATACAGGACACATGTATAATCACAGTAAAACATTTTGGTACCTGACAGGGATGTTTTTAGGGTTTTGTGCTTCCCTAGGCACTTCAGATTCACAATGCCCCCCACCCTGGAAGCAACAATCAGTGGTTGTGACCACAAAAGATAGTGGGCATGGCCAATTAAAATTTCCTATTAAAGTGCAATCCTGGGCATGGCCAAGATGGCGCTGTAGCAGGACGTGTTTCTCGGAGCTCCACTGCCTGGCTGCCCCTAAACTAACTTATTTAAGCAAATTTAGCACTGCTGCGACCGCAAACATCTTATGTTCCAGCGCTACCATACTCTCCCACGCTGGATTCCTGGTCTGATCCACCATCTGACAGTGCAGGGACAGCGGAACCTGCCTGAGCATCTACCTCGCAGAGCTGGGATTATATTAGCGGGCCTGCCCGACCTCAAAGATCTCCCAGGAGATACCAACCCTATCCGGACATGCCACCAAAATCCTCTAAAAACAAAAACAAAGAGAAGCTTACCGAAGCTCCTGAAGATATCCCCCGCACTCCTGCCCAGCAAAGACCAGCTAAGTGGGGCAAGCAGATTACTGAAGGAGACTCACCAGCTGAACACGTGGTGGAGGAACCTCCGATGCCTAGCTCTGCAGAGCTACTGGAAGCCATTAAAATGTGCCAGTCGACCCTCACTCAAAATATAGAGAGTATGGAGGTGAATCTGGGTTTACTGAGAAGTGACGTGAGCAAAATGAGAGGGAGAACTACTGAACTGGAGCAACGTACTTCTGATTTGGAGGACACGGTACAATCTTACCAGATTGCCATCCCTACTATGCAGCAGCGTCTCTCCCAACTGGAGAACAGGGCTGTAGACGCTGAGAACAGGAATAGAAGAAACCACCTGCGAATACTGGGAATTCCGGAAAAGGCTGAAAGCTCGGATATGGTTGCTTTTCTAAAAAATCTGCTTAAACAGCTCCTACCTGATTCCACCTTCTCTCCATTCTTCATTATTGAGCGAGCTCACCGCATGGCCACAAAAAAGAACCCTCCAGGAGCGCTCCCACAGCCAGTAATCTTTAAACTGATGAATTTCAGAGATAGGGATGCTATTCTCTCTGCTGCGCGTGAGGTGGGGGAACTACGCTTCCAAAACACCAAATTAATGATCTTTCCGGACTATACACTGGAAAAAGGGACAGTTGGGAGCTATGCTTATAGTTCAATAAAACAGAGACTGTTCTTTAGATGTTTAATATAATGAAATTCATGTTCCAGACTTATTACTTCATATCCCCTGACATATAGGTGCAGAAGATCATGCCACTGTAATATCTTACTATCTTATCGGACACTCATCGTGTTGATCTTCCATGCACTAATGAGAACCCTGCAACCACCTGCATTGTGCTAGACTTGATTTATAACTGGATCAGTATTGGTAGGATGATAATGAGGGTTACTGTTCATATATACTTAATAGGTCACGAACATGAGTACCATACGTATAGCACTGATCTCTATTGGTGTATTTCTCTATTTGTTAATGTTAAACGACTATACTTTCATGCTTTTTCGTATGTGCTGTGTCTAAAAATACGCGGGATGACCATAGAATTTTATATATTCAAACATGCTGGATTCTTCTAGAAGGTGGACCAGGATTCCTGGCATAATACTTTTTGAAATGCAAAGCTATGGTTATGGATTAGTTTCAATGTGTTCATGCTTTTTAAGTTTTATTGTTGAGGTACAGGGGAAGGACCAGGGGTAGAGGGAATAAGATAATATGGCTATTTGGAGCCTTGTTGGGATAGGTGTGTGGCTCGGGATTGGATTCGAATATACAGCATATGCTTTAAGTATGTTTCAACTGAAGTGTGTACAATTGGCTTTGCTGAAAATAAGGGTAAGCTGGAAGTTTTCAAATCTGTCACGATGGAATATTAAAGGTAGCCATACACTGTTCGATTTGCCATCAGATTCGACCAGCAGATAGATCCCTCTCTGATCAGAGAGGGATCGTATGGCTACCTTTACTGCAAACAGATTATGAACCGATTTCAGCCTGAAACCGTTCACAATCTGTTGTGGTGGTAGTGGTGCTGCCGCCGCTTAACCCCCCCGCCCGCTTACATTACCTGCTCCGCCGGCGCGACTCCAGTCCCCAGGTTACCGCTGCTCCATCTCCGCTCTGGTCTCCACGTCCGGCATGCTTTCCTTCTTCCTGCCCGGCAGGAAGTTTAAACAGTAGAGCGCCCTCTACTGTTTAAACTTCCTGCCGGGCAGGAGGAACTGAAGCATGCCGGAGACCAGAGCGGAGATGGAGCAGCGGTGACCGGGGGACTGGAGTCGCGCCGGCGGAGCAAGTAATGTATGCCGCTCTATTGCGTCGGTCGTCGGGCACTCGAACGCCGCTAGCGACGCGCTCCCTACCCGCGGGCGATCGACGGTCATTTTCCGCACGGAGCGATCGACGGGTTTGGACGGAATGGATCGAAATTCGGCGTGTAGCGCGAACCATTGGCAGCAGATTCGATCCAAGTGATCGAATCTGCTGTCGAAACGGCGGCAAATCGGGCCAGTGTATGGCCAGCTTAAGCTTTGCGCTGGCTCGGGAATATAGCTCGTACGTATAAGATAGTACTACATTTTTTGGCCACAAGAGGGCAGTGTTGATCAATAATTAGCTACACTATAAATGCAGTTGCTCGGGTTGTTACGTTACTTCCCTGTAGAGATGCGAAGTTCGGATCTTTTCAATGATCCGGATGATTCGAATTGGATCATTGAAAAGATCCGGATTTTTGATCCGAATCTCAGATCATTTTACTAAGGAAGCATTCAGGGGTGAAATGACTAGCAGGACAGGACTTTCCCTGCGGTGGACAGAGAAGGGGAGGGGGGTGGACACACAGAGAAGGGGAGAAGATGGACAGAGGGCAGAGAGTGGACAGAGAAGGGAGGAGGGACGAGCAGAAAGCAGAGATGTTTGTTTGCACACAATACCCACATGCTGCAATCATATGCTTTACATACAGTACATTTCACCTATATATTCATCTGTATACTTTGAATGCAAACGTTGCACAGTGAAAGAAAGCATTCCCCAAAGTATTCCCAGAAGTGAAGTGCAGATGTTTAGAGCAGTGCAGGAGGATCATATTGCACAGCAATCACAGTGCCTGCCCTGTCCTAGCTCAGCACGCTGTGTACAAAGTTACTGAGCTGAGCCAAAAGTTTCCCATGTGTTCCCTATGCAGCACTACGGAACAGACAGCCTATAATGAGCAGCACATTATAGCCAGTATGTGTGCTCTACACATATCTGGCAGTGACACCCATGTCCCCTCTCTCTCTCATCAAACTGTCCCTGCAAGCCTGGCTCCCCTCCAACAGAGCGATCCATCTCTGCTCTGCTTCCAGGACCCCGCTGCCTGCTGAGAGGGGGGCGTGCTGCTCCTGGCCCCGCCCCCTTTGCAATCCAAATCACTCATTTTGATGATTCGGATGATTCGACTCACAAAAGATATTCGGATCAAAGATCCGAATCGTTCATGATCCGGACAACACTACTTCCCTGCAGTGGAAATCTGATACGTACATTAAATCTATACTTTCTGTGGGTACCTCAACTATTAATCAACTTAATCATATGCTACTTATAACACTGAATGCTGAAGGTTGACCCTCACTGTACTCCTAGACCCTCTACTGAACTTTCTCTTTTGTTTCAAATTGGAATTATAGGATCTCTATATGCTATGCATACATTATACTTTAGCTCTGAGAGTCTACTATACCTGAGACTGTACCAATCATTAAAGGCGGACAGTTTCATACAACAACTTGAAATGCCCCAAACAGTCTGGGCCCTTACTTTTAAGGGGAGAGGGGCATCAACTCCTCAAATGCAATATAGCTACATAATATAATATGTTTTGTTTTTCAAAAGACTACACCTGCATTTGGCCCCACCCTCAAGTATGTGGGATGGGGTTTCCTTCCTCCCATTCCCGGGCCCCTATTCACACATAGAGGTGGGCCGAACGGTTCACCGGCGAACGGTTCCAGGTGAACTTACCTCACTGCATATCTACCTTTTGTGTTGAGTGAACTCACCTCACTGCATATAACTACCTTTGTGTTGAGTGAACTCACCTCACTGCATATCTACCTTTTGTGTTCAGTGAACCCACCTCACTACATATACAGTGGAGGAAATAATTATTTGACCCCTCACTGATTTTGTAAGTTTGCCCAATGACAAAGAAATGAAAATTCTCAGAACAGTATCATTTCAATGGTAGGCTTATTTTAACAGTGGCAGATAGCACATCAAAAGGAAAATCGAAAAAATAACCTTAAATAAAAGATAGCAACCGATTTGCATTTCATTGAGTGAAATTAGTTTTTGAACCCCTACCAACCATTAACCTCCCTAGCGTTATGGACAGAAATGTCCGTTCAAAAAAACATGCTGTGAACAGTATAAACATGCATACACATCAATACTCTCCTGCACTGTATACTAGACCCTTGCTTGACACATTTTGGCAAGTTACAGGAAAAAAAAAGTTTTAAAAATAAATTTTATCACTGTTTGCACAGAAATCCTGGGGAAATTGAACGCTGGGTAGGTTAAGAGTTCTGGCTCCCACAGAGTGGTTAGACACTTCTACTCAATTAGTCACCCTCATTAAGGAGGGTGACCTGTCTTAACTAGTCACCTGTATAAAAGACACCTGTCCACAGAATCAATCAATCAAGCAGACTCCAAACTCTCCAACATGGGAAAGACCAAAGAGCTGTCCAAGGATGTCAGAGACAAAATTGTAGACCTGCACTAGGCTGGAATGGGCTACAAAACCATTAGCAAGAAGCTGGGAGAGAAGGTGACAACTGTTGGTGCGATTGTTCGAAAATGGAAGGAGCACAAAATGACCATCAATCGACCTCGCTCTGGGGCTCCACGCAAGATCTCACCTCGTGGGGAGTCAATGGTTCTGAGAAAGGTGAAAAAGCATCTTAGAACTACACGGGAGGAATTAGTGAATGACCTCAAATTAGCAGGGACCACAGTCACCAAGAAAACCATTGGAAACACATTACACCGCAATGGATTAAAATCCTGCAGGGCTCGCAAGGTCCCCCTGCTCAAGAAGGCACATATGCAGTGAGGTGCGTTCACTCAACACACAGGTCGTTATATGCAGTGAGGTGAGTTCACTCAACACAAAAGGTAGATATCCAGAGAGGTGAGTTCACTCAACCCAAAGGTAGTTATATGCAGTGAGGTGGGTTCACTGAACACAAAAGGTAGATATGCAGTGAGGTGAGTTCACTCAACACAAAAGGTGAGTTCACTCAACCCAAAGGTAGTTATATGCAGTGAGGTGTGTTCACTGAACACAAAAGGTAGATTTGCAGTGAGGTGAGTTCACTCAACATAAAAGGTAGTTAGATGCAGTGAGGTGAGTTCACTCAACCCAAAGGTAGTGAGGTGAGGTGGGTTCACTGAACACAAAAGGTAGATATGCAGTGAGGTGAGTTCACTCAACACAAAATGTAGATATGCAGTGAGGTGAGTTCACTCAACACAAAAGGTAGTTAGATGCAGTCAGGTGAGTAGTTATATGCAGTGAGGTGAGTTCACTCAACACAAAAGGTAGATATGCAGTGAGGTGAGTTCACTCAACACAAAGGACGTTATATGCAGTGAGGTGAGTTCACTCAACCCAAAGGTAGTTATATGCAGTGAGGTGGGTTCACTGAACACAAAACGTAGATATGCAGTGAGGTGAGTTCACTCAACACAAAAGGTGAGTTCACTCAACCCAAAGGTAGTTACAGTGGAGGAAATAATTATTTGACCCCTCACTGATTTTGTAAGTTTGTCCAATGACAAAGCAATGAAAAGTCTCAGAACAGTATCATTTCAATGGTAGGTTTATTTTAACAGTGGCAGATAGCACATCAAAAGGAAGATCTAAAAAATAACCTTAAATAAAAGATAGCAACTGATTTGCATTTCATTGAGTGAAATAAGTTGTTGAACCCTCTAACAATAAAAGACTTAATACTTGTTTGCAAGCACAGAGGTCAAACGTTTCTTGTAATTGATGACCAAGTTTGCACACATTTTAGGAGGAATGTTGGTCCACTCATCTTTGCAGATCATCTCTAAATCCCTAAGGTTTCGAGGCTGTCTCTGTGCAACTCTGAGCTTGAGCTTGAATCAACTCACCTCACTGCATCTAACTACCTTTTGTGTTGAGTGAACTCATCTCACTGCATATCTACCTTTTGTGTTCAGTGAACCCACCTCACTGCATATAACTACCTTTGGGTTGAGTGAACTCACCTCACTGCATATAACTACCTTTTGTGTTCAGTGAACTCACCTCACTGCATATCTACCTTTTGTGTTCAGTGAACCCACCTCACTGCATATAACTACCTTTGGGTTGAGTGAACTCACCTTTTGTGTTGAGTGAACTCACCTCACTGCATATCTACGTTTTGTGTTCAGTGAACCCACCTCACTGCATATAACTACCTTTGGATTGAGTGAACTCACCTCACTGCATATAACTACCTTTTGTGTTCAGTGAACTCACCTCACTGCATATCTACCTTTTGTGTTCAGTGAACTCACCTCACTGCATATAACGTCCTTTGTGTTGAGTGAACTCACCTCACTGCATATCTACCTTTTGTGTTGAGTGAACTCACCTCACTGCATATAACTACTCACCTGACTGTATCTAACTACCTTTTGTGTTGAGTGAACTCACCTCACTGCATATCTACCTTTTGTGTTGAGTGAACTCACCTCACTGCATATCTACCTTTTGTGTTCAGTGAACCCACCTCACCTCACTACCTTTGGGTTGAGTGAACTCACCTCACTGCATATAACTACCTTTGTGTTGAGTGAACTCACCTCACTGCATATCTACCTTTTGTTTTCAGTGAACCCACCTCACTGCATCTACCTACCTTTGTGTTGAGTGAACTCACCTCACTGCATCTAACTACCTTTTGTGTTGAGTGAACTCACCTCACTGCATATCTACCTTTTGTGTTCAGTGAAAACACCTCACTGCATGTAACTACCTTTGGGTTGAGTGAACTCACCTTTTGTGTTGAGTGAACTCACCTCACTGCATATCTACCTTTTGTGTTCAGTGAACCCACCTCACTGCATATAATGACCTTTGTGTTGAGTGAACGCACCTCACTGCATATCTACCTTATGTGTTCAGTGAACCCACCTCACTGCATATAACTACCTTTGGGTTGAGTGAACTCACCTCTCTGCATATAACTACCTTTTGTGTTGAGTGAACTCACCTCACTGCATCTACCTACCTTTGTGTTGAGTCAACTCACCTCACTGCATCTAACTACCTTTTGTGTTGAGTGAACTCACCTCACTGCATATCTACCTTTTGTGTTCAGTGAAAACACCTCACTGCATGTAACTACCTTTGGGTTGAGTGAACTCACCTTTTGTGTTGAGTGAACTCACCTCACTGCATATCTACCTTTTGTGTTCAGTGAACCCACCTCACTGCATATAATGACCTTTGTGTTGAGTGAACGCACCTCACTGCATATCTACCTTTTGTGTTCAGTGAACCCACCTCACTGCATATAACTACCTTTGGGTTGAGTGAACTCACCTCTCTGCATATAACTACCTTTTGTGTTGAGTGAACTCACCTCACTGCATCTACCTACCTTTGTGTTGAGTCAACTCACCTCACTGCATCTAACTACCTTTTGTGTTGAGTGAACTCATCTCACTGCATATCTACCTTTTGTGTTCAGTGAACCCACCTCACTGCATCTACCTACCTTTGGGTTGAGTGAACTAACCTCACTGCATATAACTACCTTTGTGTAGAGTGAACTCACCTCTCTGCATATAACTACCATTTGTGTTGAGTGAACTCACCTCACTGCATATAACTACTCACCTGACTGCATCTAACTACCTTTTGTGTTCAGTGAACTCACCTCACTGCATATCTACCTTTTGTGTTGAGTGAACCCACCTCACTGCATATCTACCTTTTGTGTTCAGTGAACCCACCTCACTACATATAACTACCTTTGGGTTGAGTGAACTCACCTTTTGTGTTGAGTGAACTCACCTCACTGCATATCTACCTTTTGTGTTCAGTGAACCCACCTCACTGCATCTACCTACCTTTGGGTTGAGTGAACTAACCTCACTGCATATAACTACCTTTGTGTAGAGTGAACTCACCTCTCTGCATATAACTACCATTTGTGTTGAGTGAACTCACCTCACTGCATATAACTACTCACCTGACTGCATCTAACTACCTTTTGTGTTGAGTGAACCCACCTCACTGCATATCTACCTTTTGTGTTCAGTGAACCCACCTCACTGCATATAACTACCTTTGGGTTGAGTGAACTCACCTTTTGTGTTGAGTGAACTCACCTCACTGCATATCTACCTTTTGTGTTCAGTGAACCCATTTCACTGCATATAACTACCTTTGGGTTGAGTGAACTCACCTCACTGCATATAACTACGTTTGTGTTGAGTGAACTAACCTCTCTGCATATAACTACCTTTTGTGTTCAGTGAACTCACCTCACTGCATATAACGACCTTTGTGTTGAGTGAACTCACCTCACTGCATATAACGACCTTTGTGTTGAGTGAACTCACCTCACTGCATATCTACCTTTTGTGTTGAGTGAACTCACCTCACCTCACTACCTTTGTGTTGAGTGAACTCACCTAACTGCATATCTACCTTGTGTGTTCAGTGAACCCACCTCACTGCATCTACCTACCTTTGTGTTGAATCAACTCACCTCACTGCATCTAACTACCTTTTGGGTTGAGTGAACTCACCTTTTGTGTTGAGTGAACTCACCTCACTGCATATCTACGTTTTGTGTTCAGTGAACCCACCTCACTGCATATAACTACCTTTGGGTTGAGTGAACTCACCTCACTGCGTATAACTACCTTTTGTGTTCAGTGAACTCACCTCACTGCATATCTACCTTTTGTGTTCAGTGAACTCACCTCACTGCATATAACGTCCTTTGTGTTAAGTGAACTCACCTCACTGCATATCTACCTTTTGTGTTGAGTGAACTCACCTCACTGCATATAACTACTCACCTGACTGCATCTAACTACCTTTTGTGTTGAGTGAACTCACCTCACTGCATATCTACCTTTTGTGTTGAGTGAACTCACCTCACTGCATATCTACCTTTTGTGTTCAGTGAACCCACCTCACCTCACTACCTTTGGGTTGAGTGAACTCACCTCACTGCATATAACTACCTTTGAGTTGAGTGAACTCACCTCACTGCATATCTACCTTTTGTGTTCAGTGAACCCACCTCACTGCATCTACCTACCTTTGTGTTGAGTGAACTCACCTCACTGCATCTAACTACCTTTTGTGTTGAGTGAACTCTCCTCACTGCATATCTACCTTTTGTGTTCAGTGAACCCACCTCACTGCATATAACGACCTTTGTGTTGAGTGAACGCACCTCACTGCATATCTACCTTTTGTGTTCAGTGAACCCACCTCACCTCACTACCTTTGGGTTGAGTGAACTCACCTCACTGCATATAACTACCTTTGTGTTCAGTGAACCCACCTCACTGCATCTAACTACCTTTTGTGTTGAGTGAACTCACGTCACTGCATATCTACCTTTTGTGTTCAGTGAACCCACCTCACTGCATATAACGACCTTTGTGTTGAGTGAACGCACCTCACTGCATATCTACCTTTTGTGTTCAGTGAACCCACCTCACTGCATATAACTACCTTTGGGTTGAGTGAACTCACCTCACTGCATATAACTACCTTTGTGTTGAGTGAACTCACCTCTCTGCATATAACTACCTTTTGTGTTCAGTGAACTCACCTCACTGCATATAACGACCTTTGTGTTGAGTGAACTCACCTCACTGCATATCTACCTTTTGTGTTGAGTGAACTCACCTCACTGCATATCTACCTTTTGTGTTCAGTGAACTCACCTCACTGCATATAACGTCCTTTGTGTTAAGTGAACTCACCTCACTGCATATCTACCTTTTGTGTTGAGTGAACTCACCTCACTGCATATAACTACTCACCTGACTGCATCTAACTACCTTTTGTGTTGAGTGAACTCACCTCACTGCATATCTACCTTTTGTGTTGAGTGAACTCACCTCACTGCATATCTACCTTTTGTGTTCAGTGAACCCACCTCACCTCACTACCTTTGGGTTGAGTGAACTCACCTCACTGCATATAACTACCTTTGAGTTGAGTGAACTCACCTCACTGCATATCTACCTTTTGTGTTCAGTGAACCCACCTCACTGCATCTACCTACCTTTGTGTTGAGTGAACTCACCTCACTGCATATAACTACCTTTGAGTTGAGTGAACTCACCTCACTGCATATCTACCTTTTGTGTTCAGTGAACCCACCTCACTGCATCTACCTACCTTTGTGTTGAGTGAACTCACCTCACTGCATCTAACTACCTTTTGTGTTGAGTGAACTCTCCTCACTGCATATCTACCTTTTGTGTTCAGTGAACCCACCTCACTGCATATAACGACCTTTGTGTTGAGTGAACGCACCTCACTGCATATCTACCTTTTGTGTTCAGTGAACCCACCTCACCTCACTACCTTTGGGTTGAGTGAACTCACCTCACTGCATATAACTACCTTTGTGTTCAGTGAACCCACCTCACTGCATCTAACTACCTTTTGTGTTGAGTGAACTCACGTCACTGCATATCTACCTTTTGTGTTCAGTGAACCCACCTCACTGCATATAACGACCTTTGTGTTGAGTGAACGCACCTCACTGCATATCTACCTTTTGTGTTCAGTGAACCCACCTCACTGCATATAACTACCTTTGGGTTGAGTGAACTCACCTCACTGCATATAACTACCTTTGTGTTGAGTGAACTCACCTCTCTGCATATAACTACCTTTTGTGTTCAGTGAACTCACCTCACTGCATATAACGACCTTTGTGTTGAGTGAACTCACCTCACTGCATATCTACCTTTTGTGTTGAGTGAACTCACCTCACTGCATATCTACCTTTTGTGTTCAGTGAACTCACCTCACTGCATATAACGTCCTTTGTGTTGAGTGAACTCACCTCACTGCATATCTACCTTTTGTGTTGAGTGAACTCACCTCACTGCATATAACTACTCACCTGACTGCATCTAACTACCTTTTGTGTTGAATGAACTCACCTCACTGCATATCTACCTTTTGTGTTGAGTGAACTCACCTCACTGCATATCTACCTTTTGTGTTCAGTGAACCCACCTCACCTCACTACCTTTGGGTTGAGTGAACTCACCTCACTGCATATAACTACCTTTGAGTTGAGTGAACTCACCTCACTACATATCTACCTTTTGTGTTCAGTGAACCCATCTCACTGCATCTACATACCTTTGTGTTGAGTGAACTCACCTCACTGCATCTAACTACCTTTTGTGTTGAGTGAACTCACCTCACTGCATATCTACCTTTTGTGTTCAGTGAACCCACCTCACTGCATATAACGACCTTTGTGTTGAGTGAACGCACCTCACTGCATATCTACCTTTTGTGTTCAGTGAACCCACCTCACCTCACTATCTTTGGGTTGAGTGAACTCACCTCACTGCATATAACTACCTTTGTGTTGAGTGAACTCACCTCTCTGCATATAACTACCTTTTGTGTTGAGTGAACTCACCTCACTGCATATAACGACCTTTGTGTTGAGTGAACGCACCTCACTGCATATCTACCTTTTGTGTTCAGTGATCCCACCTCACTGCATATAACTACCTTTGGGTTGAGTGAACTCACCTCACTGCATATAACTACCTTTGTGTTGAGTGAACTCACCTCTCTGCATATAACTACCTTTTGTGTTCAGTGAACTCACCTCACTGCATATCTACCTTTTGTGTTCAGTGAACTCACCTCACTGCATATAACGACCTTTGTGTTGAGTGAACTCACCTCACTGCATATCTACCTTTTGTGTTGAGTGAACTCACCTCACTGCATATAACTACTCACCTGACTGCATCTAACTACCTTTTGTGTTGAGTGAACTCACCTCACTGCATATCTACCTTTTGTGTTGAGTGAACTCACCTCACTGCATATCTACCTTTTGTGTTCAGTGAACCCACCTCACCTCACTACCTTTGGGTTGAGTGAACTCACCTCACTGCATATAACTACCTTTGAGTTGAGTGAACTCACCTCACTGCATATCTACCTTTTGTGTTCAGTGAACCCACCTCACTGCATCTACCTACTTTGTGTTGAGTGAACTCACCTCACTGCATCTAACTACCTTTTGTGTTGAGTGAACTCACCTCACTGCATGTAACTACCTTTTGTGTTTAGTGAACCCACCTCACTGCATATAACGACCTTTGTGTTGAGTGAACGCACCTCACTGCATATCTACCTTTTGTGTTCAGTGAACCCACCTCACCTCACTACCTTTGGGTTGAGTGAACTCACCTCACTGCATATAACTACCTTTGTGTTAAGTGAACCCACCTCACTGCATCTAACTACCTTTTGTGTTAAGTGAACTCACCTCACTGCATATGTACCTTTTGTGTTCAGTGAACCCACCTCACTGCATATAACGACCTTTGTGTTGAGTGAACGCACCTCACTGCATATCTACCTTTTGTGTTCAGTGAACCCACCTCACTGCATATAACTACCTTTGGGTTGAGTGAACTCACCTCACTGCATATAACTACCTTTGTGTTGAGTGAACTCACCTCTCTGCATATAACTACCTTTTGTGTTGAGTGAACTCAACTCACTGCATATAACGACCTTTGTGTTGAGTAAACGCACCTCACTGCATATCTACCTTTTGTGTTCAGTGATCCCACCTCACTGCATATAACTACCTTTGGGTTGAGTGAACTCACCTCACTGCATATAACTACCTTTGTGTTGAGTGAACTCACCTCTCTGCATATAACTACCTTTTGTGTTCAGTGAACTCACCTCACTGCATATCTACCTTTTGTGTTCAGTGAACTCACCTCACTGCATATAACGACCTTTGTGTTGAGTGAACTCACCTCACTGCATATCTACCTTTTGTGTTGAGTGAACTCACCTCACTGCATATCTACCTTTGTGTTCAGTGAACCCACCTCACCTCACTACCTTTGTGTTGAGTGAACTCACCTCACTGCATATCTACCTTGTGTGTTCAGTGAACCCACCTCACTGCATCTACCTACCTTTGTGTTGAATCAACTCACCTCACTGCATCTAACTACTTTTTGTGTTGAGTGAACTCATCTCACTGCATATCTACCTTTTGTGTTCAGTGAACCCACCTCACTGCATCTACCTACTTTTGGGTTGAGTGAACTCACCTCACTGCATATAACTACCTTTGTGTTGAGTGAACTCACCTCTCTGCATATAACTACCTTTTGTGTTGAGTGAACTCACCTCACTGCATATAACGACCTTTGTGTTGAGTGAACGCACCTCACTGCATATCTACCTTTTGTGTTCAGTGATCCCACCTCACTGCATATAACTACCTTTGGGTTGAGTGAACTCACCTCACTGCATATAACTACCTTTGTGTTGAGTGAACTCACCTCTCTGCATATAACTACCTTTTGTGTTCAGTGATCTCACCTCACTGCATATCTACCTTTTGTGTTCAGTGAACTCACCTCACTGCATATAACGACCTTTGTGTTGAGTGAACTCACCTCACTGCATATCTACCTTTTGTGTTGAGTGAACTCACCTCACTGCATATCTACCTTTGTGTTCAGTGAACCCACCTCACCTCACTACCTTTGTGTTGAGTGAACTCACCTACCTGCATATCTACCTTGTGTGTTCAGTGAACCCACCTCACTGCATCTACCTACCTTTGTGTTGAGTCAACTCACCTCACTGCATCTAACTACTTTTTGTGTTGAGTGAACTCATCTCACTGCATATCTACCTTTTGTGTTCAGTGAACCCACCTCACTGCATCTACCTACTTTTGGGTTGAGTGAACTCACCTCACTGCATATAACTACCTTTGTGTTGAGTGAACTCACCTCTCTGCATATAACTACCTTTTGTGTTCAGTGAACTCACCTCACTGCATATCTACCTTTTGTGTTCAGTGAACTCACCTCACTGCATATAACGACCTTTGTGTTGAGTGAACTCACCCCACTGCATATAACTACTCACCTGACTGCATCTAACTACCTTTTGTGTTGAGTGAACTCACCTCACTGCATATCTACCTTTTGTGTTGAGTGAACCCACCTCACTGCATATCTACCTTTTGTGTTCAGTGAACCCACCTCACTCACCTATGGGTTGAGTGAACTCACCTTTTGTGTTGAGTGAACTCACCTCAGTGCATATCTTCCTTTTTGTGTTCAGTGAACCCACCTCACCTCACTACCTTTGGGTTGAGTGAACTCACCTCACTGCATATAACTACCTTTGTGTTGAGTGAACTCACCTCTCTGCATATAACTACCTTTTGTGTTGAGTGAACTCACCTCACTGCATATAACAACCTTTGTGTTGAGTGAACTCACCTCACTGCATATAACAACCTTTGTGTTGAGTGAACTCACCTCACTGCATATCTACCTTTTGTGTTCAGTGAACCCACCTCACTGCATATAACTACCTTTGGGTTGAGTGAACTCACCTTTTGTGTTGAGTGAACTCACCTCACTGCATATCTACCTTTTGTGTTCAATGAACCCACCTCACCTTACTACCTTTGGGTTGAGTGAACTCACCTCACTGCATATAACTACCTTTGTGTTGAGTGAACGCACCTCACTGCATATCTACCTTTTGTGTTCAGTGAACCCACCTCACTGCATCTACCTACCTTTGTGTTGAGTGAACTCACCTCACTGCATCTAACTACATTTTGTGTTGAGTGAACTCACCACACTGCATATAACTACCTTTGGGTTGAGTGAACTCACCTTTTGTGTTGAGTGAACTCACCTCACTGCATATCTACCTTTTGTGTTCAGTGAACCCACTTCACTGCATATAACTACCTTTGGGTTGAGTGAACTCACCTCTCTGCATATAACTACCTTTTGTGTTCAGTGAACTCACCTCACTACATATCTACCTTTTGTGTTGAGTGAACTCACCTCACTGCATATAACGACCTTTGTGTTGAGTGAACGCACCTCACTGCATATCTACCTTTTGTGTTCAGTGAACCCACCTCACTGCATATAACTACCTTTGGGTTGAGTAAACTCACCTTTTGTGTTGAGTGAACTCACCTCACTGCATATCTTCCTTTTGTGTTCAGTGAACCCACCTCACTGCATATAACTACCGTTGGGTTTAGTGAACTCACCTCACTGCATATAACTACCTTTTGTGTTCAGTGAACTCACCTCACTGCATATCTACCTTTTGTGTTGAGTGAACTCACCTCTCTGCATATAACTACCTTTTGTGTTCAGTGAACTCACCTCACTGCATATCTACCTTTTGTGTTGAGTGAACTCACCTCACTGCATATAACGACCTTTGTGTTAAGTGAACTCACCTCACTTCATATCTACCTTTTGTGTTGAGTGAACTCACCTCACTGCATATAACGACCTTTGTGTTGAGTGAACTCACCTCACTGCATATCTACCTTTTGTGTTGAGTGAACTCACCTCACTGCATATAACTAGTCACCTGACTGCATCTAAGTACCTTTTGTGTTGAGTGAACTCACCTCACTGCATATCTAACTTTTGTGTTGAGTGAACTCACCTCACTGCATATCTACCTTTTGTGTTCAGTGAACCCACCTCACCTCACTACCTTTGGGTTGAGTGAACTCACCTCACTGCATATAACTACCTTTGTGTTGAGTGAACTCACCTCACTGCATATCTACCTTTTGTGTTGAGTGAACTCAACTTACTGCATATCTACCTTTTGTGTTCAGTGAACCCACCTCACTGCATATAACTACCTTTGGGTTTAGTGAACTCACCTCACTGCATATAACTACCTTTGTGTTGAGTGAACTCACCTCACTGCATATCTACCTTTTGTGTTGAGTGAACTCACCTCACTGCATATAACTACTCACCTGACTGCATCTAACTACCTTTTGTGTTGAGTGAACTCACCTCACTGCATATCTACCTTTTGTGTTGAGTGAACTCACCTCACTGCATATCTACCTTTTGTGTTTAGTGAACCCACCTCACCTCACTACCTTTGGGTTGAGTGAACTCACCTCACTGCATCTAACTCACCTTTTGTGTTGAGTGAACTCACCTCACTGCATATCTACCTTTTGTGTTCAGTGAACCCACCTCACTGCATATAACTACCTTTGGGTTGAGTGAACTCACCTCACTGCATATAACTACCTTTGTGTTGAGTGAACTCACCTCTCTGCATATAACTACCTTTTGTGTTCAGTGAACTCACCTCACTGCATATCTACCTTTTGTGCTGAGTGAACTCACCTCACTGCATATAACGACCTTTGTGTTGAGTGAATGCACCTCACTGCATATCTACCTTTTGTGTTCAGTGAACCCACCTCACTGCATATAACTACCTTTGGGTTGAGTGAACTCACCTTTTGTGTTGAGTGAACTCACCTCACTGCATATCTTCCTTTTGTGTTCAGTGAACCCACCTCACTGCATATAACTACCTTTGGGTTGAGTGAACTCACCTCACTGCATATAACTACCTTTGTGTTAAGTGAACTCACCTCTCTGCATATAACTACCTTTTGTATTCAGTGAACTCACCTCACTACATATAACGACCTTTGTGTTGAGTGAACTCACCTCACTGCATATCTACCTTTTGTGTTGAGTGAACTCACCTCACTGCATATAACTACTCACCTGACTGCATCTAACTACCTTTTGTGTTGAGTGAACTCACCTCACTGCATATCTACCTTTTGTGTTCAGTGAACCCACCTCACCTCACTACCTTTTGTTGAGTGAACTCAGCTCACTGCATATAACTACCTTTGTGTTGATTGAACTCACCTCACTGCATATCTACCTTTTGTGTTGAGTGAACTCACCTTACTGCATATAACTACTCACCTGACTGCATCTAACTACCTTTTGTGTTGAGTGAACTCACCTCACTGCATATCTACCTTTTATGTTCAGTGAACCCACCTCACCTCACTACCTTTGGGTTGAGTGAACTCACCTGACTGCATATAACTACCTTTGTGTTGAGTGAACTAACCTCACTGCATATCTACCTTTTGTGTTCAGTGAACCCACCTCACTGCATCTACCTACCTTTGTGTTGAGTGAACTCACCTCACTGCATCTAACTACATTTTGTGTTGAGTGAACTCACCTCACTGCATATCTACCTTTTGTGTTCAGTGAACCCAC
This sequence comes from Hyperolius riggenbachi, assembly GCF_040937935.1. Taxonomy (NCBI): domain Eukaryota; kingdom Metazoa; phylum Chordata; class Amphibia; order Anura; family Hyperoliidae; genus Hyperolius; species Hyperolius riggenbachi. Next base: position 316,084,128 of record NC_090646.1, on the reverse strand, counting down.
CTCACTGCATATAACTACCTTTGGGTCGAGTGAACTCACCTTTTGTGTTGAGTGAACTCACCTCACTGCATATCTACCTTTTGTGTTCAGTGAACCCACCTCACTGCATATAACTACCTTTGGGTTGAGTGAACTCACCTCTCTGCATATCTACCTTTTGTGTTCAGTGAACTCACCTCACTGCATATCTACCTTTTGTGTTGAGTGAACTCACCTCACTGCATATAACGACCTTTGTGATGAGTGAACGCACCTCCCTGCATATCTACCTTTAGTGTTCAGTGAACCCACCTCACTGCATATAACTACTCACCTGACTGCATCTAACTACCTTTTGTGTTGAGTGAACTCACCTCACTGCATATCTACCTTTCGTGTTGAGTGAACTCACCTCACTGCATATCTACCTTTTGTGTTCAGTGAACCCACCTCACCTCATTACCTTTGGGTTGAGTGAACTCAGCTCACTGCATATAACTACCTTTGTGTTGAGTGAACTCACCTCACTGCATATCTACCTTTTGTGTTGAGTGAACTCACCTCACTGCATATAACTACTCACCTGACTGCATCTAACTACCTTTGTGTTGAGTGAACTCACCTCTCTGCATATAACTACCTTTTGTATTCAGTGAACTCACCTCACTGCATATCTACCTTTTGTGTTAAGTAAACTCACCTCACTGCATATAACGACCTTTGTGTTGAGTGAATGCACCTCACTGCATATCTACCTTTTGTGTTCAGTGAACCCACCTCACTGCATATAACTACCTTTGGGTTGAGTGAACTCACCTTTTGTGTTGAGTGAACTCACCTCACTGCATATCTTCCTTTTGTGTTCAGTGAACCCACCTCACTGCATATAACTACCTTTGGGTTGAGTGAACTCACCTCACTGCATATAACTACCTTTGTGTTAAGTGAACTCACCTCTCTGCATATAACTACCTTTTGTATTCAGTGAACTCACCTCACTACATATAACGACCTTTGTGTTGAGTGAACTCACCTCACTGCATATCTACCTTTTGTGTTGAGTGAACTCACCTCACTGCATATAACTACTCACCTGACTGCATCTAACTACCTTTTGTGTTGAGTGAACTCACCTCACTGCATATCTACCTTTTGTGTTGAGTGAACTCACCTCACTGCATATCTACCTTTTGTGTTCAGTGAACCCACCTCACCTCACTACCTTTGGGTTGAGTGAACTCAGCTCACTGCATATAACTACCTTTGTGTTGATTGAACTCACCTCACTGCATATCTACCTTTTGTGTTGAGTGAACACACCTCACTGCATATCTACCTTTTATGTTCAGTGAACCCACCTCACCTCACTACCTTTGGGTTGAGTGAACTCACCTGACTGCATATAACTACCTTTGTGTTGAGTGAACTAACCTCACTGCATATCTACCTTTTGTGTTCAGTGAACCCACCTCACTGCATCTACCTACCTTTGTGTTGAGTGAACTCACCTCACTGCATCTAACTACATTTTGTGTTGAGTGAACTCACCTCACTGCATATCTACCTTTTGTGTTCAGTGAACCCACCTCACTGCATATAACTACCTTTGGGTCGAGTGAACTCACCTTTTGTGTTGAGTGAACTCACCTCACTGCATATCTACCTTTTGTGTTCAGTGAACCCACCTCACTGCATATAACTACCTTTGGGTTGAGTGAACTCACCTCTCTGCATATCTACCTTTTGTGTTCAGTGAACTCACCTCACTGCATATCTACCTTTTGTGTTGAGTGAACTCACCTCACTGCATATAACGACCTTTGTGATGAGTGAACGCACCTCCCTGCATATCTACCTTTAGTGTTCAGTGAACCCACCTCACTGCATATAACTACTCACCTGACTGCATCTAACTACCTTTTGTGTTGAGTGAACTCACCTCACTGCATATCTACCTTTTGTGTTGAGTGAACTCACCTCACTGCATATCTACCTTTTGTGTTCAGTGAACCCACCTCACCTCATTACCTTTGGGTTGAGTGAACTCAGCTCACTGCATATAACTACCTTTGTGTTGAGTGAACTCACCTCACTGCATATCTACCTTTTGTGTTGAGTGAACTCACCTCACTGCATATAACTACTCACCTGACTGCATCTAACTACCTTTGTGTTGAGTGAACTCACCTCTCTGCATATAACTACCTTTTGTATTCAGTGAACTCACCTCACTGCATATCTACCTTTTGTGTTAAGTGAACTCACCTCACTGCATATAACGACCTTTGTGTTGAGTGAACTCACCTCACTGCATATCTACCTTTTATGTTGAGTGAACTCACCTCACTGCATATAACTACTCATTTGACTGCATCTAAGTACCTTTTGTGTTGAGTGAACTCACCTCACTGCATATCTAACTTTTGTGTTGAGTGAACTCACCTCACTGCATATCTACCTTTTGTGTTCAGTGAACCCACCTCACCTCACTACCTTTGGGTTGAGTGAACTCACCTCACTGCATATAACTACCTTTGTGTTGAGTGAACTCACCTCACTGCATATCTACCTTTTGTGTTCAGTGAACCCACTTCACTGCATCTACCTACCTTTGTGTTGAGTGAACACACCTCACTGCATCTAACTACCTTTTGTGTTCAGTGAACTCAACTTACTGCATATCTACCTTTTGTGTTCAGTGAACCCACCTCACTGCATATAACTACCTTTGGGTTGAGTGAACTCACCTTTTGTGTTGAGTGAACTCACCTCACTGCATATCTACCTTTTGTGTTCAGTGAACCCACCTAACTGCATATAACTACCTTTGGGTTGAGTGAACTCACCTCACTGCATATAACTACCTTTGTGTTGAGTGAACTCACCTCTCTGCATATAACTACCTTTTGTGTTCAGTGAACTCACCTCACTGCATATCTACCTTTTGTGTTGAGTGAACTCACCTCACTGCATATAACGACCTTTGTGTTGAGTGAACGCACCTCACTGCATATCTACCTTTTGTGTTCAGTGAACCCACCTCACTGCTTATAACCACCTTTGGGTTGAGTGAACTCACCTTTTGTGTTGAGTGAACTCACCTCACTGCATATCTTCCTTTTGTGTTCAGTGAACAAACCTCACTGCATATAACGACCTTTGTGTTGAGTGAACTCACCTCACTGCATATCTACCTTTTGTGTTGAGTGAACTCACCTCACTGCATATAACTACTCACCTGACTGCATCTAACTACCTTTTGTGTTGAGTGAACTCACCTCACTGCATATCTACCTTTTGTGTTCAGTGAACCCACCTCACCTCACTACCTTTGGGTTGAGTGATCTCACCTCACTGCATATAACTACCTTTGTGTTGAGTGAACTCACCTCACTGCATATCTACCTTTTGTGTTCAGTGAACCCACCTCACTGCATCTACCTACCTTTGTGTTGAGTGAACTCACCTCACTGCATCTAACTACCTTTTGTGTTGAGTGATCTAACCTCACTGCATATCTACCTTTTGTGTTCAGTGAACCCAACTCACTGCATATAAATACCTTTGGGTCGAGTGAACTCACCTCACTGCATATAACTACCTTTGTGTTGAGTAAACTCACCTCTCTGCATATAACTACCTTTTGTGTTCAGTGAACTCACCTCACTGCATATCTACCTTTTGTGTTGAGTGAACTCACCTCACTGCATATAACGACCTTTGTGTTGAGTGAACGCACCTCACTGCATATCTACCTTTTGTGTTCAGTGAACCCACCTCACTGCATATAACTACCTTTGGGTTGAGTGAACTCACCTTTTGTGTTGAGTGAACTGACCTCACTGCATATCTTCCTTTTGTGTTCAGTGAACCCACCTCACTGCATATAACTACCTTTTGGTTGAGTGAACTCACCTCACTGCATAAAACTACCTTTGTGTTGAGTGAACTCACCTCTCTGCATATAACTACCTTTTGTATTCAGTGAACTCACCTCACTGCATCTCTACCTTTTGTGTTGAGTGAACTCACCTCACTGCATATCTACCTTTTGTGTTCAGTGAACCCACCTCACCTCACTTCCTTTGGGTTGAGTGAACTCAGCTCACTGCATATAACTACCTTTGTGTTGAGTGAACTCACCTCACTGCATATCTACCTTTTGTGTTCAGTGAACTCACCTCACTGCATATCTACCTTTTGTATTGAGTGAACTCACCTCACTGCATATAACGACCTTTGTGTTAAGTGAACTCACCTCACTTCATATCTACCTTTTGTGTTGAGTGAACTCACCTCACTGCATATCTACCTTTTGTGTTGAGTGAACTCACCTCTTTGCATATAACTACTCACCTGACTGCATCTAAGTACCTTTTGTGTTGAGTAAACTCATCTCACTGCATATCTAACTTTTGTGTTGAGTGAACTCACCTCACTGCATATCTACCTTTTATGTTCAGTGAACCCACCTCACCTCACTACCTTTGGGTTGAGTGAACTCACCTCACTGCATATAACTACCTTTGTGTTGAGTGAACTCACCTCACTGCATATCTACCTTTTGTGTTCAGTGAACCCACTTCACTGCATCTACCTACCTTTGTGTTGAGTGAACAAACCTCACTGCATCTAACTACGTTTTGTGTTGAGTGAACTCAACTTACTGCATATCTACCTTTTGTGTTCAGTGAACCCACCTCACTGCATATAACTACTCACCTGACTGCATCTAACTACCTTTTGTGTTGAGTGAACTCACCTCACTGCATATCTACCTTTTGTGTTGAGTGAACTCACCTCACTGCATATCTACCTTTTGTGTTCAGTGAACCCACCTCACCTCATTACCTTTGGGTTGAGTGAACTCACCTCACTGCATATAACGACCTTTGTGTTGAGTGAACTCACCTCACTGCATATCTACCTTTTGTGTTGAGTGAACTCACCTCACTGCATATAACTACTCGTCTGACTGCATCTAAGTACCTTTTGTGTTGAGTGAACTCACCTCACTGCATATCTAACTTTTGTGTTGAGTGAACTCACCTCACTGCATATCTACCTTTTGTGTTCAGTGAACCCACTTCACTGCATCTACCTACCTTTGTGTTGAGTGAACTCACCTCACTGCATATCTTCCTTTTGTGTTCTGTGAACCCACCTCACTGCATATAACTACCTTTTGGTTGAGTGAACTCACCTCACTGCATATAACTACCTTTGTGTTGAGTGAACTCACCTCTCTGCATATAACTACCTTTTGTATTTTGTGAACTCACCTCACTGCATATCTACCTTTTGTGTTGAGTGAACTCACCTCACTGCATATAACGACCTTTGTGTTGAGTGAACTCACCTCACTGCATATCTACCTTTTGTGTTGAGTGAACTCACCTCACTGCATATAACTACTCACCTGACTGCATCTAACTACCTTTTGTGTTGAGTGAACTCACCTCACTGCATCTCTACCTTTTGTGTTGAGTGAACTCACCTCACTGCATATCTACCTTTTGTGTTCAGTGAACCCACCTCACCTCACTTCCTTTGGGTTGAGTGAACTCAGCTCACTGCATATAACTACCTTTGTGTTGAGTGAACTCACCTCACTGCATATCTACCTTTTGTGTTCAGTGAACTCACCACACTGCATATCTACCTTTTGTATTGAGTGAACTCACCTCACTGCATATAACGACCTTTGTGTTAAGTGAACTCACCTCACTTCATATCTACCTTTTGTGTTGAGTGAACTCACCTCACTGCATATCTACCTTTTGTGTTGAGTGAACTCACCTCTTTGCATATAACTACTCACCTGACTGCATCTAAGTACCTTTTGTGTTGAGTGAACTCATCTCACTGCATATCTAACTTTTGTGTTGAGTGAACTCACCTCACTGCATATCTACCTTTTATGTTCAGTGAACCCACCTCACCTCACTACCTTTGGGTTGAGTGAACTCACCTCACTGCATATAACTACCTTTGTGTTGAGTGAACTCACCTCACTGCATATCTACCTTTTGTGTTCAGTGAACCCACTTCACTGCATCTACCTACCTTTGTGTTGAGTGAACACACCTCACTGCATCTAACTACCTTTTGTGTTGAGTGAACTCAACTTACTGCATATCTACCTTTTGTGTTCAGTGAACCCACCTCACTGCATATAACTACTCACCTGACTGCATCTAACTACCTTTTGTGTTGAGTGAACTCACCTCACTGCATATCTACCTTTTGTGTTGAGTGAACTCACCTCACTGCATATCTACCTTTTGTGTTCAGTGAACCCACCTCACCTCATTACCTTTGGGTTGAGTGAACTCACCTCACTGCATATAACGACCTTTGTGTTGAGTGAACTCACCTCACTGCATATCTACCTTTTGTGTTGAGTGAACTCACCTCACTGCATATAACTACTCGTCTGACTGCATCTAAGTACCTTTTGTGTTGAGTGAACTCACCTCACTGCATATCTAACTTTTGTGTTGAGTGAACTCACCTCACTGCATATCTACCTTTTGTGTTCAGTGAACCCACTTCACTGCATCTACCTACCTTTGTGTTGAGTGAACACACCTCACTGCATCTAACTACCTTTTGTGTTGAGTGAACTCAACTTACTGCATATCTACCTTATGTGTTCAGTGAACCCACCTCACTGCATATAACTACCTTTGGGTTGAGTGAACTCACCTCACTGCATATAACTACCTTTGTGTTGAGTGAACTCACCTCTCTGCATATAACTACCTTTTGTGTTCAGTGAACTCACCTCACTGCATATCTACCTTTTGTGTTGAGTGAACTCACCTCACTGCATATCTACCTTTTGTGTTGAGTGAACTCACCTCACTGCATATCTACCTTTTGTGTTCAGTGAACCCACCTAACTGCATATAACTACCTTTGGGTTGAGTGAACTCACCTCACTGCATATAACTACCTTTGTGTTGAGTGAACTCACCTCTCTGCATATAACTACCTTTTGTGTTCAGTGAACTCACCTCACTGCATATCTACCTTTTGTGTTGAGTGAACTCACCTCACTGCATATCTACCTTTTGTGTTGAGTGAACTCACCTCACTGCATATCTACCTTTTGTGTTCAGTGAACCCACCTCACCTCACTACCTTTGTGTTGAGTGAACTCACCTCACTGCATATCTACCTTTTGTGTTGAGTGAACTCACCTCACTGCATATAACTACTCACCTGACTGCATCTATATACCTTTTGTGTTGAATGAACTCACCTCACTGCATATCTACCTTTTGTGTTCAGTGAACCCACCTCACCTCACTACCTTTGGGTTGAGTGAACTCACCTGACTGCATATAACTACCTTTGTGTTGAGTGAACTAACCTCACTGCATATCTACCTTTTGTGTTCAGTGAACCCACCTCACTGCATCTACCTACCTTTGTGTTGAGTGAACTCGCCTCACTGCATCTAACTACATTTTGTGTTGAGTGAACTCACCTCACTGCATATCTACCTTTTGTGTTCAGTGAACCCACCTCACGGCATATAACTACCTCTGGGTTGAGTGAACTCACCTTTTGTGTTGAGTGAACTCACCTCACTGCATATCTACCTTTTGTGTTCAGTGAACCCACCTCACTGCATATAACTACCTTTGGGTTAAGTGAACTCACCTCTCTGCATATAACTACCTTTTGTGTTCAGTGAACTCACCTCACTGCATATCTACCTTTTTTGTTGAGTGAACTCACCTCACTGCATATAACGATCTTTGTGATGAGTGAACGCACCTCCCTGCATATCTACCTTTTGTGTTCAGTGAACCCACCTCACTGCATATAACTACTCACCTGACTGCATCTAACTACCTTTTGTGTTGAGTGAACTCACCTCACTGCATATCTACCTTTTGTGTTGAGTGAACTCACCTCACTGCATATCTACCTTTTGTGTTCAGTGAACCCACCTCACCTCATTACCTTTGTGTTGAGTGAACTCAGCTCACTGCATATAACTACCTTTGTGTTGAGTGAACTCACCTCACTGTATATCTACCTTTTGTGTTGAGTGAACTCACCTCACTGCATATAACTACTCACCTGACTGCATCTAACTACCTTTGTGTTGAGTGAACTCACCTCTCTGCATATAACTACCTTTTGTATTCAGTGAACTCACCTCACTGCATATCTACCTTTTGTGTTAAGTGAACTCACCTCACTGCATATAACGACCTTTGTGTTGAGTGAACTCACCTCACTGCATATCTACCTTTTGTGTTGAGTGAACTCACCTCACTGCATATCTACCTTTTGTGTTCAGTGAACCCACCTCACCTCACTACCTTTGGGTTGAGTGAACTCACCTCACTGCATATAACTACCTTTGTGTTGAGTGAACTCACCTCACTGCATATCTACCTTTTGTGTTCAGTGAACCCACTTAACTGCATCTACCTACCTTTGTGTTGAGTGAACACACCTCTCTGCATCTAACTACCTTTTGTGTTGAGTGAACTCAACTTACTGCATATCTACCTTTTGTGTTCAGTGAACCCACCTCACTGCATATAACTACCTTTGGGTTGAGTGAACTCACCTTTTGTGTTGAGTGAACTCACCTCACTGCATATCTACCTTTTGTGTTCAGTGAACCCACCTAACTGCATATAACTACCTTTGGGTTGAGTGAACTCACCTCACTGCATATAACTACCTTTGTGTTGAGTGAACTCACCTCTCTGCATAAAACTACCTTTTGTGTTCAGTGAACTCACCTCACTGCATATCTACCTTTTGTGTTGAGTGAACTCACCTCACTGCATATAACGACCTTTGTGTTGAGTGAACGCACCTCACTGCATATCTACCTTTTGTGTTCAGTGAACCCACCTCACTGCATATAACCACCTTTGGGTTGAGTGAACTCACCTTTTGTGTTGAGTGTACTCACCTCACTGCATATCTTCCTTTTGTGTTCAGTGAACAAACCTCACTGCATATAACTACCTTTGGGTTGAGTGAACTCACCTCACTGCATATAACTACCTTTGTGTTGAGTGAACTCACCTCTGTGCATATAACTACCTTTTGTGTTCAGTGAACTCACCTCACTGCATATCTACCTTTTGTGTTGAGTGAACTCACCTCACTGCATATAACGACCTTTGTGTTGAGTGAACTCACCTCACTGCATATCTACCTTTTGTGTTGAATGAACTCACCTCACTGCATATAACTACTCACCTGACTGCATCTAACTACCTTTTGTGTTGAGTGAACTCACCTCACTGCATATCTACCTTTTGTGTTCAGTGAACCCACTTCACTGCATCTACCTACCTTTGTGTTGAGTGAACACACCTCACTGCATCTAACTACCTTTTGTGTTGAGTGAACTCAACTTACTGCATATCTACCTTTTGTGTTCAGTGAACCCACCTCACTGCATATAACTACCTTTGGGTTGAGTGAACTCACCTCACTGCATATAACTACCTTTGTGTTGAGTGAACTCACCTCTCTGCATATAACTACCTTTTGTGTTCAGTGAACTCACCTCACTGCATATCTACCTTTTGTGTTGAGTGAACTCACCTCACTGCATATCTACCTTTTGTGTTGAATGAACTCACCTCACTGCATATCTACCTTTTGTGTTCAGTGAACCCACCTAACTGCATATAACTACCTTTGGGTTGAGTGAACTCACCTCACTGCATATAACTACCTTTGTGTTGAGTGAACTCACCTCTCTGCATATAACTACCTTTTGTGTTCAGTGAACTCACCTCACTGCATATCTACCTTTTGTGTTGAGTGAACTCACCTCACTGCATATCTACCTTTTGTGTTGAGTGAACTCACCTCACTGCATATCTACCTTTTGTGTTCAGTGAACCCACCTCACCTCACTACCTTTGTGTTGAGTGAACTCACCTCACTGCATATCTACCTTTTGTGTTGAGTGAACTCACCTCACTGCATATAACTACTCACCTGACTGCATCTATATACCTTTTGTGTTGAATGAACTCACCTCACTGCATATCTACCTTTTGTGTTCAGTGAACCCACCTCACCTCACTACCTTTGGGTTGAGTGAACTCACCTGACTGCATATAACTACCTTTGTGTTGAGTGAACTAACTTCCCTGCATATCTACCTTTTGTGTTCAGTGAACCCACCTCACTGCATCTACCTACCTTTGTGTTGAGTGAACTCGCCTCACTGCATCTAACTACATTTTGTGTTGAGTGAACTCACCTCACTGCATATCTACCTTTTGTGTTCAGTGAACCCACCTCACGGCATATAACTACCTCTGGGTTGAGTGAACTCACCTTTTGTGTTGAGTGAACTCACCTCACTGCATATCTACCTTTTGTGTTCAGTGAACCCACCTCACTGCATATAACTACCTTTGGGTTAAGTGAACTCACCTCTCTGCATATAACTACCTTTTGTGTTCAGTGAACTCACCTCACTGCATATCTACCTTTTTTGTTGAGTGAACTCACCTCACTGCATATAACGATCTTTGTGATGAGTGAACGCACCTCCCTGCATATCTACCTTTTGTGTTCAGTGAACCCACCTCACTGCATATAACTACTCACCTGACTGCATCTAACTACCTTTTGTGTTGAGTGAACTCACCTCACTGCATATCTACCTTTTGTGTTGAGTGAACTCACCTCACTGCATATCTACCTTTTGTGTTCAGTGAACCCACCTCACCTCATTACCTTTGTGTTGAGTGAACTCAGCTCACTGCATATAACTACCTTTGTGTTGAGTGAACTCACCTCACTGTATATCTACCTTTTGTGTTGAGTGAACTCACCTCACTGCATATAACTACTCACCTGACTGCATCTAACTACCTTTGTGTTGAGTGAACTCACCTCTCTGCATATAACTACCTTTTGTATTCAGTGAACTCACCTCACTGCATATCTACCTTTTGTGTTAAGTGAACTCACCTCACTGCATATAACGACCTTTGTGTTGAGTGAACTCACCTCACTGCATATCTACCTTTTGTGTTGAGTGAACTCACCTCACTGCATATCTACCTTTTGTGTTCAGTGAACCCACCTCACCTCACTACCTTTGGGTTGAGTGAACTCACCTCACTGCATATAACTACCTTTGTGTTGAGTGAACTCACCTCACTGCATATCTACCTTTTGTGTTCAGTGAACCCACTTAACTGCATCTACCTACCTTTGTGTTGAGTGAACACACCTCTCTGCATCTAACTACCTTTTGTGTTGAGTGAACTCACCTCACTGCATATCTACCTTTTGTGTTCAGTGAACCCACCTAACTGCATATAACTACCTTTGGGTTGAGTGAACTCACCTCACTGCATATAACTACCTTTGTGTTGAGTGAACTCACCTCTCTGCATATAACTACCTTTTGTGTTCAGTGAACTCACCTCACTGCATATCTACCTTTTGTGTTGAGTGAACTCACCTCACTGCATATAACGACCTTTGTGTTGAGTGAACGCACCTCACTGCATATCTACCTTTTGTGTTCAGTGAACCCACCTCACTGCATATAACCACCTTTGGGTTGAGTGAACTCACCTTTTGTGTTGAGTGTACTCACCTCACTGCATATCTTCCTTTTGTGTTCAGTGAACAAACCTCACTGCATATAACTACCTTTGGGTTGAGTGAACTCACCTCACTGCATATAACTACCTTTGTGTTGAGTGAACTCACCTCTGTGCATATAACTACCTTTTGTGTTCAGTGAACTCACCTCACTGCATATCTACCTTTTGTGTTGAGTGAACTCACCTCACTGCATATAACGACCTTTGTGTTGAGTGAACTCACCTCACTGCATATCTACCTTTTGTGTTGAATGAACTCACCTCACTGCATATAACTACTCACCTGACTGCATCTAACTACCTTTTGTGTTGAGTGAACTCACCTCACTGCATATCTACCTTTTGTGTTGAGTGAACTCACCTCACTGCATATCTACCTTTTGTGTTCAGTGAACCCACCTCACCTCACTACCTTTGGGTTGAGTGAACTCACCTCACTGCATATAACTACCTTTGTGTTGAGTGAACTCACCTCACTGCATATCTACCTTTTGTGTTCAGTGAACCCACCTCACTGCATCTACCTACCTTTGTGTTGAGTGAACTCACCTCACTGCATCTAACTACCTTTTGTGTTGAGTGATCTAACCTCACTGCATATCTACCTTTTGTGTTCAGTGAACCCAACTCACTGCATATAACTACCTTTGGGTCGAGTGAACTCACCTCACTGCATATAACTACCTTTGTGTTGAGTAAACTCACCTCTCTGCATATAACTACCTTTTGTGTTCAGTGAACTCACCTCACTGCATATCTACCTTTTGTGTTGAGTGAACTCACCTCACTGCATATAACGACCTTTGTGTTGAGTGAACGCACCTCACTGCATATCAACCCTTTGTGTTCAGTGAACCCACCTCACTGCATATAACTACCTTTGGGTTGAGTGAACTCACCTTTTGTGTTGAGTGAACTCACCTCACTGCATATCTTCCTTTTGTGTTCAGTGAACCCACCTCACTGCATATAACTACCTTTTGGTTGAGTGAACTCACCTCACTGCATATAACTACCTTTGTGTTGAGTGAACTCACCTCTCTGCATATAACTACCTTTTGTATTCAGTGAACTCACCTCACTGCATATCTACCTTTTGTGTTGAGTGAACTCACCTCACTGCATATAACGACCTTTGTGTTGAGTGAACTCACCTCACTGCATATCTACCTTTTGTGTTGAGTGAACTCAATTCACTGCATATAACTACTCACCTGACTGCATCTAACTACCTTTTGTGTTGAGTGAACTCACCTCACTGCATATCTACCTTTTGTGTTCAGTGAACTCAACTCACTGCATATCTACCTTTTGTGTTCAGTGAACCCACCTCACCTCACTTCCTTTGGGTTGAGTGCACTCAGCTCACTGCATATAACTACCTTTGTGTTGAGTGAACTCACCTCACTGCATCTAACTACATTTTGTGTTGAGTGAACTCACCACACTGCATATAACTACCTTTGGGTTGAGTGAACTCACCTTTTGTGTTGAGTGAACTCACCTCACTGCATATCTACCTTTTGTGTTCAGTGAAGCCACTTCACTGCATATAACTACCTTTGGGTTGAGTGAACTCACCTCTCTGCATATAACTACCTTTTGTGTTCAGTGAACTCACCTCACTACATATCTACCTTTTGTGTTGAGTGAACTCACCTCACTGCATATAACGACCTTTGTGTTGAGTGAACGCACCTCACTGCATATCTACCTTTTGTGTTCAGTGAACCCACCTCACTGCATATAACTGCCTTTGGGTTGAGTAAACTCACCTTTTGTGTTGAGTGAACTCACCTCACTGCATATCTTCCTTTTGTGTTCAGTGAACCCACCTCACTGCATATAACTACCGTTGGGTTTAGTGAACTCACCTCACTGCATATAACTACCTTTTGTGTTCAGTGAACTCACCTCACTGCATATCTACCTTTTGTGTTGAGTGAACTCACCTCTCTGCATATAACTACCTTTTGTGTTCAGTGAACTCACCTCACTGCATATCTACCTTTTGTGTTGAGTGAACTCACCTCACTGCATATAACGACCTTTGTGTTAAGTGAACTCACCTCACTTCATATCTACCTTTTGTGTTGAGTGAACTCACCTCACTGCATATAACGACCTTTGTGTTGAGTGAACTCACCTCACTGCATATCTACCTTTTGTGTTGAGTGAACTCACCTCACTGCATATAACTAGTCACCTGACTGCATCTAAGTACATTTTGTGTTGAGTGAACTCACCTCACTGCATATCTAACTTTTGTGTTGAGTGAACTCACCTCACTGCATATCTACCTTTTGTGTTCAGTGAACCCACCTCACCTCACTACCTTTGGGTTGAGTGAACTCACCTCACTGCATATAACTACCTTTGTGTTGAGTGAACTCACCTCACTGCATATCTACCTTTTGTGTTTAGTGAACCCACTTCACTGCATCTACCTACCTTTGTGTTGAGTGAACACACCTAACTGCATCTAACTACCTTTTGTGTTGAGTGAACTCAACTTACTGCATATCTACCTTTTGTGTTCAGTGAACCCACCTCACTGCATATAACTACCTTTGGGTTGAGTGAACTCACCTTTTGTGTTGAGTGAACTCACCTCACTGCATATCTACCTTTTGTGTTCAGTGAACCCACCTCACTGCATATAACTACCTTTGGGTTTAGTGAACTCACCTCACTGCATATAACTACCTTTGTATTGAGTGAACTCACCTCACTGCATATCTACCTTTTGTGTTGAGTGAACTCACCTCACTGCATATAACTACTCACCTGACTGCATCTAACTACCTTTGTGTTGAGTGAACTCACCTCACTGCATATCTACCTTTTGTGTTTAGTGAACCCACCTCACCTCACTACCTTTGGGTTGAGTGAACTCACCTCACTGCATATAACGACCTTTGTGTTGAGTGAATGCACCTCACTGCATATCTACCTTTTGTGTTCAGTGAACCCACCTCACTGCATATAACTACCTTTGGGTTGAGTGAACTCACCTTTTGTGTTGAGTGAACTCACCTCACTGCATATATTCCTTTTGTGTTCAGTGAACCCACCTCACTGCATATAACTACCTTTGGGTTGAGTGAACTCACCTCACTGCATATAACTACCTTTGTGTTAAGTGAACTCACCTCTCTGCATATAACTACCTTTTGTATTCAGTGAACTCACCTCACTACATATAACGACCTTTGTGTTGAGTGAACTCACCTCACTGCATATCTACCTTTTGTGTTGAGTGAACTCACCTCACTGCATATAACTACTCACCTGACTGCATCTAACTACCTTTTGTGTTGAGTGAACTCACCTCACTGCATATCTACCTTTTGTGTTCAGTGAACTCACCTCACTGCATATCTACCTTTTGTGTTGAGTGAACTCACCTCACTGCATATAACGACCTTTGTGATGAGTGAACGCACCTCCCTGCATATCTACCTTTAGTGTTCAGTGAACCCACCTCACTGCATATAACAACTCACCTCACTGCATATCTACCTTTTGTGTTCAGTGAACCCACCTCACCTCATTACCTTTGGGTTGAGTGAACTCAGCTCACTGCATATAACTACCTTTGTGTTGAGTGAACTCACCTCACTGCATATCTACCTTTTGTGTTGAGTGAACTCACCTCACTGCATATCTACCTTTTGTGTTCAGTGAACCCACCTCACCTCACTACCTTTGGGTTGAGTGAACTCAGCTCACTGCATATAACTACCTTTGTGTTGATTGAACTCACCTCACTGCATATCTACCTTTTGTGTTGAGTGAACTCACCTCACTGCATATAACTACTCACCTGACTGCATCTAACTACCTTTTGTGTTGAGTGAACTCACCTCACTGCATATCTACCTTTTATGTTCAGTGAACCCACCTCACCTCCCTACCTTTGGGTTGAGTGAACTCACGTGACTGCATATAACTACCTTTGTGTTGAGTGAACTAACCTCACTGCATATCTACCTTTTGTGTTCAGTGAACCCACCTCACTGCATCTACCTACCTTTGTGTTGAGTGAACTCACCTCACTGCATCGAACTACATTTTGTGTTGAGTGAACTCACCTCACTGCATATCTACCTTTTGTGTACAGTGAACCCACCTCACTGCATATAACTACCTTTGGGTCGAGTGAACTCACCTTTTGTGTTGAGTGAACTCACCTCACTGCATATCTACCTTTTGTGTTCAGTGAACCCACCTCACTGCATATAACTACCTTTGGGTTGAGTGAACTCACCTCTCTGCATATCTACCTTTTGTGTTCAGTGAACTCACCTCACTGCATATCTACCTTTTGTGTTGAGTGAACTCACCTCACTGCATATAACGACCTTTGTGATGAGTGAACGAACCTCCCTGCATATCTACCTTTAGTGTTCAGTGAACCCACCTCACTGCATATAACTACTCACCTGACTGCATCTAACTACCTTTTGTGTTGAGTGAACTCACCTCACTGCATATCTACCTTTTGTGTTGAGTGAACTCACCTCACTGCATATCTACCTTTTGTGTTCAGTGAACCCACCTCACCTCATTACCTTTGGGTTGAGTGAACTCAGCTCACTGCATATAACTACCTTTGTGTTGAGTGAACTCACCTCACTGCATATCTACCTTTTGTGTTGAGTGAACTCACCTCACTGCATATAACTACTCACCTGACTGCATCTAACTACCTTTGTGTTGAGTGAACTCACCTCTCTGCATATAACTACCTTTTGTATTCAGTGAACTCACCTCACTGCATATCTACCTTTTGTGTTAAGTGAACTCACCTCACTGCATATAACGACCTTTGTGTTGAGTGAATGCACCTCACTGCATATCTACCTTTTGTGTTCAGTGAACCCACCTCACTGCATATAACTACCTTTGGGTTGAGTGAACTCACCTTTTGTGTTGAGTGAACTCACCTCACTGCATATCTTCCTTTTGTGTTCAGTGAACCCACCTCACTGCATATAACTACCTTTGGGTTGAGTGAACTCACCTCACTGCATATAACTACCTTTGTGTTAAGTGAACTCACCTCTCTGCATATAACTACCTTTTGTATTCAGTGAACTCACCTCACTACTTATAACGACCTTTGTGTTGAGTGAACTCACCTCACTGCATATCTACCTTTTGTGTTGAGTGAACTCACCTCACTGCATATAACTACTCACCTGACTGCATCTAACTACCTTTTGTGTTGAGTGAACTCACCTCACTGCATATCTACCTTTTGTGTTGAGTGAACTCACCTCACTGCATATCTACCTTTTGTGTTCAGTGAACCCACCTCACCTCACTACCTTTGGGTTGAGTGAACTCAGCTCACTGCATATAACTACCTTTGTGTTGATTGAACTCACCTCACTGCATATCTACCTTTTGTGTTGAGTGAACTCACCTCACTGCATATCTACCTTTTATGTTCAGTGAACCCACCTCACCTCACTACCTTTGGGTTGAGTGAACTCACCTGACTGCATATAACTACCTTTGTGTTGAGTGAACTAACCTCACTGCATATCTACCTTTTGTGTTCAGTGAACCCACCTCACTGCATCTACCTACCTTTGTGTTGAGTGAACTCACCTCACTGCATCTAACTACATTTTGTGTTGAGTGAACTCACCTCACTGCATATCTACCTTTTGTGTTCAGTGAACCCACCTCACTGCATATAACTACCTTTGGGTCGAGTGAACTCACCTTTTGTGTTGAGTGAACTCACCTCTCTGCATATCTACCTTTTGTGTTCAGTGAACTCACCTTACTGCATATCTACCTTTTGTGTTGAGTGAACTCACCTCACTGCATATAACGACCTTTGTGATGAGTGAACGCACCTCCCTGCATATCTACCTTTAGTGTTCAGTGAACCCACCTCACTGCATATAACTACTCACCTGACTGCATCTAACTAACTTTTGTGTTGAGTGAACTCACCTCACTGCATATCTACCTTTTGTGTTGAGTGAACTCACCTCACTGCATATCTACCTTTTGTGTTCAGTGAACCCACCTCACCTCATTACCTTTGGGTTGAGTGAACTCAGCTCACTGCATATAACTACCTTTGTGTTGAGTGAACTCACTTCACTGCATATCTACCTTTTGTGTTGAGTGAACTCACCTCACTGCATATCAACCCTTTGTGTTCAGTGAACCCACCTCACTGCATATAACTACCTTTGGGTTGAGTGAACTCACCTTTTGTGTTGAGTGAACTCACCTCACTGCATATCTTCCTTTTGTGTTCAGTGAACCCACCTCACTGCATATAACTACCTTTTGGTTGAGTGAACTCACCTCACTGCATATAACTACCTTTGTGTTGAGTGAACTCACCTCTCTGCATATAACTACCTTTTGTATTCAGTGAACTCACCTCACTGCATATCTACCTTTTGTGTTGAGTGAACTCACCTCACTGCATATAACGACCTTTGTGTTGAGTGAACTCACCTCACTGCATATCTACCTTTTGTGTTGAGTGAACTCAATTCACTGCATATAACTACTCACCTGACTGCATCTAACTACCTTTTGTGTTGAGTGAACTCACCTCACTGCATATCTACCTTTTGTGTTCAGTGAACTCAACTCACTGCATATCTACCTTTTGTGTTCAGTGAACCCACCTCACCTCACTTCCTTTGGGTTGAGTGCACTCAGCTCACTGCATATAACTACCTTTGTGTTGAGTGAACTCACCTCACTGCATCTAACTACATTTTGTGTTGAGTGAACTCACCACACTGCATATAACTACCTTTGGGTTGAGTGAACTCACCTTTTGTGTTGAGTGAACTCACCTCACTGCATATCTACCTTTTGTGTTCAGTGAACCCACTTCACTGCATATAACTACCTTTGGGTTGAGTGAACTCACCTCTCTGCATATAACTACCTTTTGTGTTCAGTGAACTCACCTCACTACATATCTACCTTTTGTGTTGAGTGAACTCACCTCACTGCATATAACGACCTTTGTGTTGAGTGAACGCACCTCACTGCATATCTACCTTTTGTGTTCAGTGAACCCACCTCACTGCATATAACTGCCTTTGGGTTGAGTAAACTCACCTTTTGTGTTGAGTGAACTCACCTCACTGCATATCTTCCTTTTGTGTTCAGTGAACCCACCTCACTGCATATAACTACCGTTGGGTTTAGTGAACTCACCTCACTGCATATAACTACCTTTTGTGTTCAGTGAACTCACCTCACTGCATATCTACCTTTTGTGTTGAGTGAACTCACCTCTCTGCATATAACTACCTTTTGTGTTCAGTGAACTCACCTCACTGCATATCTACCTTTTGTGTTGAGTGAACTCACCTCACTGCATATAACGACCTTTGTGTTAAGTGAACTCACCTCACTTCATATCTACCTTTTGTGTTGAGTGAACTCACCTCACTGCATATAACGACCTTTGTGTTGAGTGAACTCACCTCACTGCATATCTACCTTTTGTGTTGAGTGAACTCACCTCACTGCATATAACTAGTCACCTGACTGCATCTAAGTACCTTTTGTGTTGAGTGAACTCACCTCACTGCATATCTAACTTTTGTGTTGAGTGAACTCACCTCACTGCATATCTACCTTTTGTGTTCAGTGAACCCACCTCACCTCACTACCTTTGGGTTGAGTGAACTCACCTCACTGCATATAACTACCTTTGTGTTGAGTGAACTCACCTCACTGCATATCTACCTTTTGTGTTCAGTGAACCCACTTCACTGCATCTACCTACCTTTGTGTTGAGTGAACACACCTCACTGCATTTAACTACCTTTTGTGTTGAGTGAACTCAACTTACTGCATATCTACCTTTTGTGTTCAGTGAACCCACCTCACTGCATATAACTACCTTTGGGTTGAGTGAACTCACCTTTTGTGTTGAGTGAACTCACCTCACTGCATATCTACCTTTTGTGTTCAGTGAACCCACCTCACTGCATATAACTACCTTTGGGTTTAGTGAACTCACCTCACTGCATATAACTACCTTTGTATTGAGTGAACTCACCTCACTGCATATCTACCTTTTGTGTTGAGTGAACTCACCTCACTGCATATAACTACTCACCTGACTGCATCTAACTACATTTTGTGTTGAGTGAACTCACCTCACTGCATATCTACCTTTTGTGTTGAGTGAACTCACCTCACTGCATATCTACCTTTTGTGTTTAGTGAACCCACCTCACCTCACTACCTTTGGGTTGAGTGAACTCACCTCACTGCATATAACGACCTTTGTGTTGAGTGAATGCACCTCACTGCATATCTACCTTTTGTGTTCAGTGAACCCACCTCACTGCATATAACTACCTTTGGGTTGAGTGAACTCACCTTTTGTGTTGAGTGAACTCACCTCACTGCATATCTTCCTTTTGTGTTCAGTGAACCCACCTCACTGCATATAACTACCTTTGGGTTGAGTGAACTCACCTCACTGCATATAACTACCTTTGTGTTAAGTGAACTCACCTCTCTGCATATAACTACCTTTTGTATTCAGTGAACTCACCTCACTACATATAACGACCTTTGTGTTGAGTGAACTCACCTCACTGCATATCTACCTTTTGTGTTGAGTGAACTCACCTCACTGCATATAACTACTCACCTGACTGCATCTAACTACCTTTTGTGTTGAGTGAACTCACCTCACTGCATATCTACCTTTTGTGTTCAGTGAACTCACCTCACTGCATATCTACCTTTTGTGTTGAGTGAACTCACCTCACTGCATATAACGACCTTTGTGATGAGTGAACGCACCTCCCTGCATATCTACCTTTAGTGTTCAGTGAACCCACCTCACTGCATATAACAACTCACCTCACTGCATATCTACCTTTTGTGTTCAGTGAACCCACCTCACCTCATTATGTTTGGGTTGAGTGAACTCAGCTCACTGCATATAACTACCTTTGTGTTGAGTGAACTCACCTCACTGCATATCTACCTTTTGTGTTGAGTGAACTCACCTCACTGCATATCTACCTTTTGTGTTCAGTGAACCCACCTCACCTCACTACCTTTGGGTTGAGTGAACTCAGCTCACTGCATATAACTACCTTTGTGTTGATTGAACTCACCTCACTGCATATCTACCTTTTGTGTTGAGTGAACTCACCTCACTGCATATAACTACTCACCTGACTGCATCTAACTACCTTTTGTGTTGAGTGAACTCACCTCACTGCATATCTACCTTTTATGTTCAGTGAACCCACCTCACCTCCCTACCTTTGGGTTGAGTGAACTCACCTGACTGCATATAACTACCTTTGTGTTGAGTGAACTAACCTCACTGCATATCTACCTTTTGTGTTCAGTGAACCCACCTCACTGCATCTACCTACCTTTGTGTTGAGTGAACTCACCTCACTGCATCGAACTACATTTTGTGTTGAGTGAACTCACCTCACTGCATATCTACCTTTTGTGTACAGTGAACCCACCTCACTGCATATAACTACCTTTGGGTCGAGAGAACTCACCTTTTGTGTTGAGTGAACTCACCTCACTGCATATCTACCTTTTGTGTTCAGTGAACCCACCTCACTGCATATAACTACCTTTGGGTTGAGTGAACTCACCTCTCTGCATATCTACCTTTTGTGTTCAGTGAACTCACCTCACTGCATATCTACCTTTTGTGTTGAGTGAACTCACCTCACTGCATATAACGACCTTTGTGATGAGTGAACGCACCTCCCTGCATATCTACCTTTAGTGTTCAGTGAACCCACCTCACTGCATATAACTACTCACCTGACTGCATCTAACTACCTTTTGTGTTGAGTGAACTCACCTCACTGCATATCTACCTTTTGTGTTGAGTGAACTCACCTCACTGCATATCTACCTTTTGTGTTCAGTGAACCCACCTCACCTCATTACCTTTGGGTTGAGTGAACTCAGCTCACTGCATATAACTACCTTTGTGTTGAGTGAACTCACCTCACTGCATATCTACCTTTTGTGTTGAGTGAACTCACCTCACTGCATATAACTACTCACCTGACTGCATCTAACTACCTTTGTGTTGAGTGAACTCACCTCTCTGCATATAACTACCTTTTGTATTCAGTGAACTCACCTCACTGCATATCTACCTTTTGTGTTAAGTGAACTCACCTCACTGCATATAACGACCTTTGTGTTGAGTGAATGCACCTCACTGCATATCTACCTTTTGTGTTCAGTGAACCCACCTCACTGCATATAACTACCTTTGGGTTGAGTGAACTCACCTTTTGTGTTGAGTGAACTCACCTCACTGCATATCTTCCTTTTGTGTTCAGTGAACCCACCTCACTGCATATAACTACCTTTGGGTTGAGTGAACTCACCTCACTGCATATAACTACCTTTGTGTTAAGTGAACTCACCTCTCTGCATATAACTACCTTTTGTATTCAGTGAACTCACCTCACTACTTATAACGACCTTTGTGTTGAGTGAACTCACCTCACTGCATATCTACCTTTTGTGTTGAGTGAACTCACCTCACTGCATATAACTACTCACCTGACTGCATCTAACTACCTTTTGTGTTGAGTGAACTCACCTCACTGCATATCTACCTTTTGTGTTGAGTGAACTCAGCTCACTGCATATCTACCTTTTGTGTTCAGTGAACCCACCTCACCTCACTACCTTTGGGTTGAGTGAACTCAGCTCACTGCATATAACTACCTTTGTGTTGAGTGAACTAACCTCACTGCATATCTACCTTTTGTGTTCAGTGAACCCACCTCACTGCATCTACCTACCTTTGTGTTGAGTGAACTCACCTCACTGCATCTAACTACATTTTGTGTTGAGTGAACTCACCTCACTGCATATCTACCTTTTGTGTTCAGTGAACCCACCTCACTGCATATAACTACCTTTGGGTCGAGTGAACTCACCTTTTGTGTTGAGTGAACTCACCTCTCTGCATATCTACCTTTTGTGTTCAGTGAACTCACCTCACTGCATATCTACCTTTTGTGTTGAGTGAACTCACCTCACTGCATATAACGACCTTTGTGATGAGTGAACGCACCTCCCTGCATATCTACCTTTAGTGTTCAGTGAACCCACCTCACTGCATATAACTACTCACCTGACTGCATCTAACTAACTTTTGTGTTGAGTGAACTCACCTCACTGCATATCTACCTTTTGTGTTGAGTGAACTCACCTCACTGCATATCTACCTTTTGTGTTCAGTGAACCCACCTCACCTCATTACCTTTGGGTTGAGTGAACTCAGCTCACTGCATATAACTACCTTTGTGTTGAGTGAACTCACTTCACTGCATATCTACCTTTTGTGTTGAGTGAACTCACCTCACTGCATATAACTACTCACCTGACTGCATCTAACTACCTTTGTGTTGAGTGAACTCACCTCTCTGCATATAACTACCTTTTGTATTCAGTGAACTCACCTCACTGCATATCTACCTTTTATGTTGAGTGAACTCACCTCACTGCATATAACTACTCATTTGACTGCATCTAAGTACCTTTTGTGTTGAGCGAACTCACCTCACTGCATATCTAACTTTTGTGTTGAGTGAACTCACCTCACTGCATATCTACCTTTTGTGTTCAGTGAACCCACCTCACCTCACTACCTTTGGGTTGAGTGAACTCACCTCACTGCATATAACTACCTTTGTGTTGAGTGAACTCACCTCACTGCATATCTACCTTTTGTGTTCAGTGAACCCACTTCACTGCATCTACCTACCTTTGTGTTGAGTGAACACACCTCACTGCATCTAACTACCTTTTGTGTTGAGTGAACTCAACTTACTGCATATCTACCTTTTGTGTTCAGTGAACCCACCTCACTGCATATAACTACCT
Organism: Hyperolius riggenbachi; assembly: GCF_040937935.1. Lineage (NCBI taxonomy): Eukaryota > Metazoa > Chordata > Amphibia > Anura > Hyperoliidae > Hyperolius > Hyperolius riggenbachi. Next base: position 316,060,606 of record NC_090646.1, on the reverse strand, counting down.
TTCGGTTGAGTGAACTCACCTTTTGTGTTGAGTGAACTCACCTCACTGCATATCTACCTTTTGTGTTCAGTGAACCCACCTAACTGCATATAACTACCTTTGGGTTGAGTGAACTCACCTCACTGCATATAACTACCTTTGTGTTGAGTGAACTCACCTCTCTGCATATAACTACCTTTTGTGTTCAGTGAACTCACCTCACTGCATATCTACCTTTTGTGTTGAGTGAACTCACCTCACTGCATATAACGACCTTTGTGTTGAGTGAACGCACCTCACTGCATATCTACCTTTTGTGTTCAGTGAACCCACCTCACTGCATATAACCACCTTTGGGTTGAGTGAACTCACCTTTTGTGTTGAGTGAACTCACCTCACTGCATATCTTCCTTTTGTGTTCAGTGAACAAACCTCACTGCATATAACTACCTTTGGGTTGAGTGAACTCACCTCACTGCATATAACTACCTTTGTGTTGAGTGAACTCACCTCTGTGCATATAACTACCTTTTGTGTTCAGTGAACTCGCCTCACTGCATATCTACCTTTTGTGTTGAGTGAACTCACCTCACTGCATATAACGACCTTTGTGTTGAGTGAACTCACCTCACTGCATATCTACCTTTTGTGTTGAGTGAACTCACCTCACTGCATATAACTACTCACCTGACTGCATCTAACTACCTTTTGTGTTGAGTGAACTCACCTCACTGCATATCTACCTTTTGTGTTCAGTGAACCCACCTCACCTCACTACCTTTGGGTTGAGTGATCTCACCTCACTGCATATAACTACCTTTGTGTTGAGTGAACTCACCTCACTGCATATCTACCTTTTGTGTTCAGTGAACCCACCTCACTGCATCTACCTACCTTTGTGTTGAGTGAACTCACCTCACTGCATCTAACTACCTTTTGTGTTGAGTGATCTAACCTCACTGCATATCTACCTTTTGTGTTCAGTGAACCCAACTCACTGCATATAAATACCTTTGGGTCGAGTGAACTCACCTCACTGCATATAACTACCTTTGTGTTGAGTAAACTCACCCCTCTGCATATAACTACCTTTTGTGTTCAGTGAACTCACCTCACTGCATATCTACCTTTTGTGTTGAGTGAACTCACCTCACTGCATATAACGACCTTTGTGTTGAGTGAACGCACCTCACTGCATATCTACCTTTTGTGTTCAGTGAACCCACCTCACTGCATATAACTACCTTTGGGTTGAGTGAACTCACCTTTTGTGTTGAGTGAACTCACCTCACTGCATATCTTCCTTTTGTGTTCAGTGAACCCACCTCACTGCATATAACTACCTTTTGGTTGAGTGAACTCACCTCACTGCATATAACTACCTTTGTGTTGAGTGAACTCACCTCTCTGCATATAACTACCTTTTGTATTCAGTGAACTCACCTCACTGCATATCTACCTTTTGTGTTGAGTGAACTCACCTCACTGCATATAACGACCTTTGTGTTGAGTGAACTCACCTCACTGCATATCTACCTTTTGTGTTGAGTGAACTCACCTCACTGCATATAACTACTCACCTGAATGCATCTAACTACCTTTTGTGTTGAGTGAACTCACCTCACTGCATCTCTACCTTTTGTGTTTAATGAACTCACCTCACTGCATATCTACCTTTTGTGTTCAGTGAACCAACCTCACCTCACTTCCTTTGGGTTGAGTGAACTCAGCTCACTGCATATAACTACCTTTGTGTTGAGTGAACTCACCTCACTGCATATCTACCTTTTGTGTTCAGTGAACTCACCTCACTGCATATCTACCTTTTGTATTGAGTGAACTCACCTCACTGCATATAACGACCTTTGTGTTAAGTGAACTCACCTCACTTCATATCTACCTTTTGTGTTGAGTGAACTCACCTCACTGCATATCTACCTTTTGTGTTGAGTGAACTCACCTCTTTGCATATAACTACTCACCTGACTGCATCTAAGTACCTTTTGTGTTGAGTGAACTCATCTCACTGCATGTCTAACTTTTGTGTTGAGTGAACTCACCTCACTGCATATCTACCTTTTGTGTTCAGTGAACCCACCTCACCTCATTACCTTTGTGTTGAGTGAACTCAGCTCACTGCATATAACTACCTTTGTGTTGAGTGAACTCACCTCACTGCATATCTACCTTTTGTGTTGAGTGAACTCACCTCACTGCATATAACGACCTTTGTGTTGAGTGAACGCACCTCACTGCATATCTACCTTTTGTGTTCAGTGAACCCACTTCACTGCATCTACCTACCTTTGTGTTGAGTGAACACACCTCACTGCATCTAACTACCTTTTGTGTTGAGTGAACTCAACTTACTGCATATCTACCTTTTGTGTTCAGTGAACCCACCTCACTGCATATAACTACTCACCTGACTGCATCTAACTACCTTTTGTGTTGAGTGAACTCACCTCACTGCATATCTACCTTTTGTGTTGAGTGAACTCACCTCACTGCATATCTACCTTTTGTGTTCAGTGAACCCACCTCACCTCATTACCTTTGGGTTGAGTGAACTCACCTCACTGCATATAACGACCTTTGTGTTGAGTGAACTCACCTCACTGCATATCTACCTTTTGTGTTGAGTGAACTCACCTCACTGCATATAACTACTCGTCTGACTGCATCTAAGTACCTTTTGTGTTGAGTGAACTCACCTCACTGCATATCTAACTTTTGTGTTGAGTGAACTCACCTCACTGCATATCTACCTTTTGTGTTCAGTGAACCCACTTCACTGCATCTACCTACCTTTGTGTTGAGTGAACACACCTCACTGCATCTAACTACCTTTTGTGTTGAGTGAACTCAACTTACTGCATATCTACCTTTTGTGTTCAGTGAACCCACCTCACTGCATATAACTACCTTTGGGTTGAGTGAACTCACCTCACTGCATATAACTACCTTTGTGTTGAGTGAACTCACCTCTCTGCATATAACTACCTTTTGTGTTCAGTGAACTCACCTCACTGCATATCTACCTTTTGTGTTGAGTGAACTCACCTCACTGCATATCTACCTTTTGTGTTGAGTGAACTCACCTCACTGCATATCTACCTTTTGTGTTCAGTAAACCCACCTCACCTCACTACCTTTGTGTTGAGTGAACTCACCTCTCTGCATATCTACCTTTTGTGTTGAGTGAACTCACCTCACTGCATATAACTACTCACCTGACTGCATCTAACTACCTTTTGTGTTGAATGAACTCACCTCACTGCATATCTACCTTTTGTGTTCAGTGAACCCACCTCACCTCACTACCTTTGGGTTGAGTGAACTCACCTGACTGCATATAACTACCTTTGTGTTGAGTGAACTAACCTCACTGCATATCTACCTTTTGTGTTCAGTGAACCCACCTCACTGCATCTACCTACCTTTGTGTTGAGTGAACTCACCTCACTGCATCTAACTACATTTTGAGTTGAGTGAACTCACCTCACTGCATATCTACCTTTTGTGTTCAGTGAACCCACCTCACGGCATATAACTACCTCTGGGTTGAGTGAACTCACCTTTTGTGTTGAGTGAACTCACCTCACTGCATATCTACCTTTTGTGTTCAGTGAACCCACCTCACTGCATATAACTACCTTTGGGTTGAGTGAACTCACCTCTCTGCATATAACTACCTTTTGTGTTCAGTGAACTCACCTCACTGCATATCTACCTTTTTTGTTGAGTGAACTCACCTCACTGCATATAACGATCTTTGTGATGAGTGAACGCACCTCCCTGCATATCTACCTTTTGTGTTCAGTGAACCCACCTCACTGCATATAACTACTCACCTGACTTCATCTAACTACCTTTTGTGTTGAGTGAACTCACCTCACTGCATATCTACCTTTTGTGTTCAGTGAACTCACCTCACTGCATATCTACCTTTTGTGTTCAGTGAACCCACCTCACCTCATTACCTTTGTGTTGAGTGAACTCAGCTCACTGCATATAACTACCTTTGTGTTGAGTGAACTCACCTCACTGCATATCTACCTTTTGTGTTGAGTGAACTCACCTCACTGCATATAACTACTCACCTGACTGCATCTAACTACCTTTGTGTTGAGTGAACTCACCTCTCTGCATATAACTACCTTTTGTATTCAGTGAACTCACCTCACTGCATATCTACCTTTTGTGTTAAGTGAACTCACCTCACTGCATATAACGACCTTTGTGTTGAGTGAACTCACCTCACTGCATATCTACCTTTTGTGTTGAGTGAACTCACCTCACTGCATATCTACCTTTTGTGTTCAGTGAACCCACCTCACCTCACTACCTTTGGGTTGAGTGAACTCACCTCACTGCATATAACTACCTTTGTGTTGAGTGAACTCACCTCTCTGCATCTAACTACCTTTTGGGTTGAGTGAACTCAACTTACTGCATATCTACCTTTTGTGTTCAGTGAACCCACCTCACTGCATATAACTACCTTTGGGTTGAGTGAACTCACCTTTTGTGTTGGGTGAACTCACCTCACTGCATATCTACCTTTTGTGTTCAGTGAACCCACCTAACTGCATATAACTACCTTTGGGTTGAGTGAACTCACCTCACTGCATATAACTACCTTTGTGTTGAGTGAACTCACCTCTCTGCATATAACTACCTTTTGAGTTCAGTGAACTCACCTCACTGCATATCTCCCTTTTGTGTTGAGTGAACTCACCTCACTGCATATAACAACCTTTGTGTTGAGTGAACGCACCTCACTGCATATCTACCTTTTGTGTTCAGTGAACCCACCTCACTGCATATAACCACCTTTGGGTTGAGTGAACTCACCTTTTGTGTTGAGTGTACTCACCTCACTGCATATCTTCCTTTTGTGTTCAGTGAACAAACCGCACTGCATATAACTACCTTTGGGTTGAGTGAACTCACCTCACTGCATATAACTACCTTTGTGTTGAGTGAACTCACCTCACTGCATATCTACCTTTTGTGTTCAGTGAACTCACCTCACTGCATATTTACCTTTTGTGTTGAGTGAACTCACCTCACTGCATATAACGACCTTTGTGTTAAGTGAACTCACCTCACTTCATATCTACCTTTTGTGTTGAGTGAACTCACCTCACTGCATATCTACCTTTTGTGTTGAGTGAACTCACCTCTTTGCATATAACTACTCACCTGACTGCATCTAAGTACCTTTTGTGTTGAGTGAACTCATCTCACTGCATATCTAACTTTTGTGTTGAGTGAACTCACCTCACTGCATATCTACCTTTTGTGTTCAGTGAACCCACCTCACCTCACTACCTTTGGGTTGAGTGAACTCACCTCACTGCATATAACTACCTTTGTGTTAAGTGAACCCACCTCACTGCATATCTACCTTTTGTGTTCAGTGAACCCACTTCACTGCATCTACCTACCTTTGTGTTGGGTGAACACACCCCACTGCATCTAACTACCTTTTGTGTTGAGTGAACTCAACTTACTGCATATCTACCTTTTGTGTTCAGTGAACCCACCTCACTGCATATAACTACTCACCTGACTGCATCTAACTACCTTTTGTGTTGAGTGAACTCACCTCACTGCATATCTACCTTTTGTGTTGAGTGAACTCACCTCACTGCATATCTACCTTTTTTGTTCAGTGAACCCACCTCACCTCATTACCTTTGGGTTGAGTGAACTTACCTCACTGCATATCTACCTTTTGTGTTGAGTGAACTCACCTCACTGCATATAACTACTCATCTGACTGCATCTAAGTACCTTTTGTGTTGAGTGAACTCACCTCACTGCATATCTAACTTTTGTGTTGAGTGAACTCACCTCACTGCATATCTACCTTTTGTGTTCAGTGAACCCACCTCACTACCTTTGTGTTGAGTGAACTCACCTCACTGCATATCTACCTTTTGTGTTCAGTGAACCCACTTCACTGCATCTACCTACCTTTGTGTTGAGTGAACACACCTCACTGCATCTAACTACCTTTTGTGTTGAGTGAACTCAACTTACTGCATATCTACCTTTTGTGTTCAGTGAACCCACCTCACTGCATATAACTACCTTTGGGTTGAGTGAACTCACCTTTTGTGTTGAGTGAACTCACCTCACTGCATATCTAACTTTTGTGTTCAGTGAACAAACCTCACTGCATATAACTACCTTTGGGTTGAGTGAACTCACCTCACTGCATATAACGACCTTTGTGTTGAGTGAACGCACCTCACTGCATATCTACCTTTTGTGTTCAGTGAACCCACCTCACTGCATATAACCACCTTTGGGTTGAGTGAACTCACCTTTTGTGTTGAGTGTACTCACCTCACTGCATATCTTCCTTTTGTGTTCAGTGAACAAACCTCACTGCATATAACTACCTTTGGGTTGAGTGAACTCACCTCACTGCATATAACTACCTTTGTGTTGAGTGAACTCACCTCTGTGCATATAACTACCTTTTGTGTTCAGTGAACTCACCTCACTGCATATCTACCTTTTGTGTTGAGTGAACTCACCTCACTGCATATAACGACCTTTGTGTTGAGTGAACTCACCTCACTGCATATCTACCTTTTGTGTTGAATGAACTCACCTCACTGCATATAACTACTCACCTGACTGCATCTAACTACCTTTTGTGTTGAGTGAACTCACCTCACTGCATATCTACCTTTTGTGTTGAGTGAACTCACCTCACTGCATATCTACCTTTTGTGTTCAGTGAACCCACCTCACCTCACTACCTTTGGGTTGAGTGAACTCACCTCACTGCATATAACTACCTTTGTGTTGAGTGAACTCACCTCACTGCATATCTACCTTTTGTGTTCAGTGAACCCACCTCACTGCATCTACCTACTTTGTGTTGAGTGAACTCACCTCACTGCATCTAACAACCTTTTTGTTTTGAGTGATCTAACCTCACTGCATATCTACCTTTTGTGTTCAGTGAACCCAACTCACTGCATATAACTACCTTTGGGTCGAGTGAACTCACCTCACTGCATATAACTACCTTTGTGTTGAGTAAACTCACCTCTCTGCATATAACTACCTTTTGTGTTCAGTGAACTCACCTCACTGCATATCTACCTTTTGTGTTAAATGAACTCACCTCACTGCATATAACGACCTTTGTGTTGAGTGAACGCACCTCACTGCATATCAACCCTTTGTGTTCAGTGAACCCACCTCACTGCATATAACTACCTTTGGGTTGAGTGAACTCACCTTTTGTGTTGAGTGAACTCACCTCACTGCATATCTTCCTTTTGTGTTCAGTGAACCCACCTCACTGCATATAACTACCTTTTGGTTGAGTGAACTCACCTCACTGCATATAACTACCTTTGTGTTGAGTGAACTCACCTCTCTGCATATAACTACCTTTTGTATTCAGTGAACTCACCTCACTGCATATCTACCTTTTGTGTTGAGTGAACTCACCTCACTGCATATAACGACCTTTGTGTTGAGTGAACTCACCTCACTGCATATCTACCTTTTGTGTTGAGTGAACTCACCTCACTGCATATAACTACTCACCTGACTGCATCTAACTACCTTTTCTGTTGAGTGAACTCACCTCACTGCATATCTACCTTTTGTGTTCAGTGAACTCAACTCACTGCATATCTACCTTTTGTGTTCAGTGAACCCACCTCACCTCACTTCCTTTGGGTTGAGTGCACTCAGCTCACTGCATATAACTACCTTTGTGTTGAGTGAACTCACCTCACTGCATATCTACCTTTTGTGTTCAGTGAACTCACCTCACTGCATATCTACCTTTTGTGTTGAGTGAACTCACCTCACTGCATATAACGACCTTTGTGTTAAGTGAACTCACCTCACTTCATATCTACCTTTTGTGTTGAGTGAACTCACCTCACTGCATATCTACCTTTTGTGTTGAGTGAACTCACCTCTTTGCATATAACTACTCACCTGACTGCATCTAAGTACCTTTTGTGTTGAGTGAACTCATCTCACTGCATATCTAACTTTTGTGTTCAGTGAACCCACCTCACTGCATATAACTACTCACCTGACTGCATCTAACTACCTTTTGTGTTGAGTGAACTCACCTCACTGCATATCTACCTTTTGTGTTGAGTGAACTCACCTCACTGCATATCTACCTTTTTTGTTCAGTGAACCCACCTCACCTCATTACCTTTGGGTTGAGTGAACTCACCTCACTGCATATCTACCTTTTGTGTTGAGTGAACTCACCTCACTGCATATAACTACTCATCTGACTGCATCTAAGTACCTTTTGTGTTGAGTGAACTCACCTCACTGCATATCTAACTTTTGTGTTGAGTGAACTCACCTCACTGCATATCTACCTTTTGTGTTCAGTGAACCCACCTCACCTCACTACCTTTGTGTTGAGTGAACTCACCTCACTGCATATCTACCTTTTGTGTTCAGTGAACCCACTTCACTGCATCTACCTACCTTTGTGTTGAGTGAACACACCTCACTGCATCTAACTACCTTTTGTGTTGAGTAAACTCAACTTACTGCATATCTACCTTTTGTGTTCAGTGAACCCACCTCACTGCATATAACTACCTTTGGGTTGAGTGAACTCACCTTTTGTGTTGAGTGAACTCACCTCACTGCATATCTACCTTTTGTGTTCAGTGAACCCACCTAACTGCATATAACTACCTTTGGGTTGAGTGAACTCACCTCACTGCATATAACTACCTTTTGTGTTCAGTGAAATCACCTCACTGCATATCTACCTTTTGTGTTGAGTGAACTCCCCTCACTGCATATAACGACCTTTGTGTTGAGTGAACGCACCTCACTGCATATCTACCTTTTGTGTTCAATGAAACCCACCTCACTGCATATAACCACCTTTGGGTTGAGTGAACTCACCTTTTGTGTTGAGTGAACTCACCTCACTGCATATCTTCCTTTTGTGTTCAGTGAACAAACCTCACTGCATATAACTACCTTTGGGTTGAGTGAACTCACCTCACTGCATATAACTACCTTTGTGTTGAGTGAACTCACCTCACTGCATATCTACCTTTTGTGTTCAGTGAACCCACCTCACCTCACTACCTTTGGGTTGAGTGAACTCACCTCACTGCATATAACTACCTTTGTGTTGAGTGAACTCACCTCACTGCATATCTACCTTTTGTGTTCAGTGAACCCACTTCACTGCATCTACCTACCTTTGTGTTGAGTGAACACACCTCACTGCATCTAACTACCTTTTGTGTTGAGTGAACTCAACTTACTGCATATCTACCTTTTGTGTTCAGTGAACCCACCTCACTGCATATAACTACCTTTGGGTTGAGTGAACTCACCTTTTGTGTTGAGTGAACTCACCTCACTGCATATCTACCTTTTGTGTTCAGTGAACCCACCTAACTGCATATAACTACCTTTGGGTTGAGTGAACTCACCTCACTGCATATAACTACCTTTGTGTTGAGTGAACTCACCTCTCTGCATATAACTACCTTTTGTGTTCAGTGAACTCACCTCACTGCATATCTACCTTTTGTGTTGAGTGAACTCACCTCACTTCATATAACGACCTTTGTGTTGAGTGAACTCACCTCACTGCATATCTACCTTTTGTGTTGAATGAACTCACCTCACTGCATATAACTACTCACCTGACTGCATCTAACTACCTTTTGTGTTGAGTGAACACACCTCACTGCATATCTTCCTTTTGTGTTGAGTGAACTCACCTCACTGCATATCTACCTTTTGTGTTCAGTGAACCCACCTCACCTCACTACCTTTGGGTTGAGTGAACTCACCTCACTGCATATAACTACCTTTGTGTTGAGTGAACTCACCTCACTGCATATCTACCTTTTGTGTTCAGTGAACCCACCTCACTGCATCTACCTACCTTTGTGTTGAGTGAACTCACCTCACTGCATCTAACTACCTTTTGTGTTGAGTGATCTAACCTCACTGCATATCTACCTTTTGTGTTCATTGAACCCAACTCACTGCATATAACTACCTTTGGGTCGAGTGAACTCACCTCACTGCATATAACTACCTTTGTGTTGAGTAAACTCACCTCTCTGCATATAACTACCTTTTGTGTTCAGTGAACTCACCTCACTGCATATCTACCTTTTGTGTTGAGTGAACTCACCTCACTGCATATAACGACCTTTGTGTTGAGTGAACGCACCACACTGCATATCTACCCTTTGTGTTCAGTGAACCCACCTCACTGCATATAACGACCTTTGTGTTGAGTGAACTCACCTCACTGCATATCTACCTTTTGTGTTGAGTGAACTCACCTCACTGCATATAACTACTCACCTGACTGCATCTAACTACCTTTTGTGTTGAGTGAACTCACCTCACTGCATATCTACCTTTTGTGTTCAGTGAACTCACCTCACTGCATATCTACCTTTTGTGTTGAGTAAACTCACCTCACTGCATATAACGACCTTTGTGTTAAGTGAACTCACCTCACTTCATATCTACCTTTTGTGTTGAGTGAACTCACCTCACTGCATATCTACCTTTTGTGTTGAGTGAACTCACCTCTTTGCATATAACTACTCACCTGACTGCATCTAAGTACCTTTTGTGTGGAGTGAACTCATCTCACTGCATATCTAACTTTTGTGTTGAGTGAACTCACCTCACTGCATATCTACCTTTTGTGTTCAGTGAACCCACTTCACTGCATCTACCTACCTTTGTGTTGGGTGAACACACCCCACTGCATCTAACTACCTTTTGTGTTGAGTGAACTCAACTTACTGCATATCTACCTTTTGTGTTCAGTGAACCCACCTCACTGCATATAACTACTCACCTGACTGCATCTAACTACCTTTTGTGTTGAGTGAACTCACCTCACTGCATATCTACCTTTTGTGTTGAGTGAACTCACCTCACTGCATATCTACCTTTTTTTTGTTCAGTGAACCCACCTCACCTCATTACCTTTGGGTTGAGTGAACGCACCTCACTGCATATCTACCCTTTGTGTTCAGTGAACCCACCTCACTGCATATAACGACCTTTGTGTTGAGTGAACTCACCTCACTGCATATCTACCTTTTGTGTTGAGTGAACTCACCTCACTGCATATAACTACTCACCTGACTGCATCTAACTACCTTTTGTGTTGAGTGAACTCACCTCACTGCATATCTACCTTTTGTGTTCAGTGAACTCACCTCACTGCATATCTACCTTTTGTGTTGAGTAAACTCACCTCACTGCATATAACGACCTTTGTGTTAAGTGAACTCACCTCACTTCATATCTACCTTTTGTGTTGAGTGAACTCACCTCACTGCATATCTACCTTTTGTGTTGAGTGAACTCACCTCTTTGCATATAACTACTCACCTGACTGCATCTAAGTACCTTTTGTGTGGAGTGAACTCATCTCACTGCATATCTAACTTTTGTGTTGAGTGAACTCACCTCACTGCATATCTACCTTTTGTGTTCAGTGAACCCACTTCACTGCATCTACCTACCTTTGTGTTGGGTGAACACACCCCACTGCATCTAACTACCTTTTGTGTTGAGTGAACTCAACTTACTGCATATCTACCTTTTGTGTTCAGTGAACCCACCTCACTGCATATAACTACTCACCTGACTGCATCTAACTACCTTTTGTGTTGAGTGAACTCACCTCACTGCATATCTACCTTTTGTGTTGAGTGAACTCACCTCACTGCATATCTACCTTTTTTTTGTTCAGTGAACCCACCTCACCTCATTACCTTTGGGTTGAGTGAACTCACCTCACTGCATATAACGACCTTTGTGTTGAGTGAACTCACCTCACTGCATATCTACCTTTTGTGTTGAGTGAACTCACCTCACTGGATATAACTACTCATCTGACTGCATCTAAGTACCTTTTGTGTTGAGTGAACTCACCTCACTGCATATCTAACTTTTGTGTTGAGTGAACTCACCTCACTGCATATCTACCTTTTGTGTTCAGTGAACCCACCTCACCTCACTACCTTTGTGTTGAGTGAACTCACCTCACTGCATATCTACCTTTTGTGTTCAGTGAACCCACTTCACTGCATCTACCTACCTTTGTGTTGAGTGAACACACCTCACTGCATCTAACTACCTTTTGTGTTGAGTGAACTCAACTTACTGCATATCTACCTTTTGTGTTCAGTGAACCCACCTCACTGCATATAACTACCTTTGGGTTGAGTGAACTCACCTTTTGTGTTGAGTGAACTCACCTCACTGCATATCTACCTTTTGTGTTCAGTGAACCCACCTAACTGCATATAACTACCTTTGGGTTGAGTGAACTCACCTCACTGCATATAACTACCTTTGTGTTGAGTGAACTCACCTCTCTGCATATAACTACCTTTTGTGTTCAGTGAAATCACCTCACTGCATATCTACCTTTTGTGTTGAGTGAACTCACCTCACTGCATATAACGACCTTTGTGTTGAGTGAACGCACCTCACTGCATATCTACCTTTTGTGTTCAATGAAACCCACCTCACTGCATATAACCACCTTTGGGTTGAGTGAACTCACCTTTTGTGTTGAGTGAACTCACCTCACTGCATATCTTCCTTTTGTGTTCAGTGAACAAACCTCACTGCATATAACTACCTTTGGGTTGAGTGAACTCACCTCACTGCATATAACTACCTTTGTGTTGAGTGAACTCACCTCTGTGCATATAACTACCTTTTGTGTTCAGTGAACTCACCTCACTGCATATCTACCTTTTGTGTTCAGTGAACCCACCTCACCTCACTACCTTTGGGTTGAGTGAACTCACCTCACTGCATATAACTACCTTTGTGTTGAGTGAACTCACCTCACTGCATATCTACCTTTTGTGTTCAGTGAACCCACTTCACTGCATCTACCTACCTTTGTGTTGAGTGAACACACCTCACTGCATCTAACTACCTTTTGTGTTGAGTGAACTCAACTTACTGCATATCTACCTTTTGTGTTCAGTGAACCCACCTCACTGCATATAACTACCTTTGGGTTGAGTGAACTCACCTTTTGTGTTGAGTGCACTCACCTCACTGCATATCTACCTTTTGTGTTGAGTGAACCCACCTAACTGCATATAACTACCTTTGGGTTGAGTGAACTCACCTCACTGCATATAACTACCTTTGTGTTGAGTGAACTCACCTCTGTGCATATAACTACCTTTTGTGTTCAGTGAACTCACCTCACTGCATATCTACCTTTTGTGTTGAGTGAACTCACCTCACTGCATATAACGACCTTTGTGTTGAGTGATCTCACCTCTCTGCATATCTACCTTTTGTGTTAAGTGAACTCACCTCACTGCATATAACTACTCACCTGACTGCATCTAACTACCTTTTGTGTTGAGTGAACTCACCTCACTGCATATCTACCTTTTGTGTTGAGTGAACTCACCTCACTGCATATCTACCTTTTGTGTTCAGTGACCCCACCTCACCTCACTACCTTTGGGTTGAGTGAACTCACCTCACTGCATATAACTACCTTTGTGTTGAGTGAACTCACCTCACTGCATATCTACCTTTTGTGTTCAGTGAACCCACCTCACTGCATCTACCTACCTTTGTGTTGAGTGAACTCACCTCACTGCATCTAACTACCTTTTGTGTTGAGTGATCTAACCTCACTGCATATCTACCTTTTGTGTTCAGTGAACCCAACTCACTGCATATAGCTACCTTTGGGTCGAGTGAACTCACCTCACTGCATATAACTACCTTTGTGTTGAGTAAACTCACCTCTCTGCATATAACTACCTTTTGTGTTCAGTGAACTCACCTCACTGCATATCTACCTTTTGTGTTGAGTGAACTCACCTCACTGCATATAACGACCTTTGTGTTGAGTGAACGCACCTCACTGCATATCTACCTTTTGTGTTCAGTGAACCCACCTCACTGCATATAACTACCTTTGGGTTGAGTGAACTCACCTTTTGTGTTGAGTGAACTCACCTCACTGCATATCTTCCTTTTGTGTTCAGTGAACCCACCTCACTGCATATAACTACCTTTGGGTTGAGTGAACTCACCTCACTGCATATAACTACCTTTGTGTTGAGTGAACTCACCTCTCTGCATATAACTACTTTTTGTTTTCAGTGAACTCACCTCACTGCATATCTACCTTTTGTGTTGAGTGAACTCACCTCACTGCATATAACTACTCACCTGACTGCATCTAACTACCTTTTGTGTTGAGTGAACTCACCTCACTGCATATCTACCTTTTGTGTTGAGTGAACTCACCTCACTGCATATCTACCTTTTGTGTTGAGTGAACTCACCTCACTGCATATAACTACTCACCTGACTGCATCTAACTACCTTTTGTGTTGAGTGAACTCACCTCACTGCATATCTACCTTTTGTGTTGAGTGAACTCACCTCACTGCATATCTACCTTTTGTGTTCAGTGAACCCACCTCACCTCACTACCTTTGGGTTGAGTGAACTCAGCTCACTGCATATAACTACCTTTGTGTTGAGTGAACTCACCTCACTGCATATCTACCTTTTCTGTTCAGTGAATTCACCTCACTGCATATCTACCTTTTGTGTTGAGTGAACTCACCTCACTGCATATAACGACCTTTGTGTTAAGTGAACTCACCTCACTTCATATCTACCTTTTGTGTTGAGTGAACTCACCTCACTGCATATCTACCTTTTGGGTTGAGTGAACTCACCTCACTGCATATCTAACTTTTGTGTTGAGTGAACTCACCTCACTGCATATCTACCTTTTGTGTTCAGTGAACCCACCTCACCTCACTACCTTTGTGTTGAGTGAACTCACCGCACTGCATATAACTACCTTTGTGTTGAGTGAACTCACCTCACTGCATATCTACCTTTTGTGTTCAGTGAACCCACTTCACTGCATCTACCTACCTTTGTGTTGAGTGAACACACCTCACTGCATCTAACTACCTTTTGTGTTGAGTGAACTCAACTTACTGCATATCTACCTTTTGTGTTCAGTGAACCCACCTCACTGCATATAATTGCCTTTGGGTTGAGTGAACTCACCTTTTGTGTTGAGTGAACTCACCTCACTGCATATCTACCTTTTGTGTTCAGTGAACCCACCTCACTGCATATAACTACCTTTGGGTTAAATGAACTCACCTCACTGCATATAACGACCTTTGTGTTGAGTGAACTCACCTCTCTGCATATAACTACCTTTTGTGTTCAGTGAACTCACCTCACTGCATATCTACCTTTTGTGTTGAGTGAACTCACCTCACTGCAGATAACAACCTTTGTGTTGAGTGAACTCACCTCACTGCATATCTACCTTTTGTGTTCAGTGAACTCTCCTCATTGCATATAACTACTCACCTGACTGCATCTAACTAACTTTTGTGTTGAGTGAACTCACCTCACTGCATATCTACCTTTTGTGTTGAGTGAACTTACCTCACTGCATATCTACCTTTTGTGTTCAGTGAACCCACCTCACCTTACTACCTTTGGGTTGAGTGAACTCACCTCACTGCATATAACTACCTTTGTGTTGAGTGAACTCACCTCACTGCATATCTACCTTTTGTGTTCAGTGAACCCACCTCACTGCACATACCTACCTTTGTGTTGAGTGAACTCACCTTACTGCATCTAACTACCTTTTGTGTTGAGTGATCTAACCTCACTGCATATCTACCTTTTGTGTTCAGTGAACCCACCTCACTGCATATAACTACCTTTGGGTCGAGTGAACTCACCTTTTGTGTTGAGTGAACTCACCTCACTGCATATCTACCTTTTGTGTTCAGTGAACCCACCTCACTGCATATCTACCTTTTGTGTTGAGTGAACTCACCTCACTGCATATAACGACCTTTGTGTTGAGTGAACGCACCTCACTGCATATCTACCTTTTGTGTTCAGTGAACCCACCTCACTGCATATAACTACCTTTGGGTTGAGTGAACTCACCTTTTGTGTTGAGTGAACTCACCTCACTGCATATCTTCCTTTTGTGTTCAGTGAACCCACCTCACTGCATATAACTACCTTTGGGTTGAGTGAACTCACCTTACTGCATATAACTACCTTTGTGTTTAGTGAACTCACCTCTCTGCATATAACTACCTTTTGTATTCAGTGAACTCACCTCACTGCATATCTACCTTTTGTGTTGAGTGAACTCACCTCACTGCATATAACGACCTTTGTGTTGAGTGAACTCACCTCACTGCATATCTACCTTTTGTGTTGAGTGAACTCACCTCACTGCATATAACTAATCACCTGACTGCATCTAACTACCTTTTGTGTTGAGTGAACTCACCTCACTGCATATCTACCTTTTGTGTTGAGTGAACTCACCTCACTGCATATCTACCTTTTGTGTTCAGTGAACCCACCTCACCTCACTACCTTTGGGTTGAGTGAACTCAGCTCACTGCATATAACTACCTTTGTGTTGAGTGAACTCACCTCACTGCATATCTACCTTTTGTGTCGAGTGAACTCACCTCACTGCATATAACTACTCACCTGACTACATCTAACTACCTTTTGTGTTGAGTGAACTCACCTCACTGCATATCTACCTTTTGTGTTCAGTGAACCCACCTCACCTCACTACCTTTGGGTTGAGTGAACTCACCTGACTGCATATAACTACCTTTGTGTTGAGTGAACTAACCTCACTGCATATCTACCTTTTGTGTTCAGTGAACCCACCTCACCTCACTACCTTTGGGTTGAGTGAACCCAACTCACTGCATCTACCTACCTTTGTGTTGAGTGAACTCACCTCAGTGCATCTAACTACATTTTGTGTTGAGTGAACTCACCTCACTGCATATCTACCTTTTGTGTTCAGTGAACCCACCTCACTGCATATAACTACCTTTGGGTCTAGTGAACTCACCTTTTGTGTTGAGTGAACTCACCTCACTGCATATCTACCTTTTGTGTTCAGTGAACCCACCTCACTGCATATAACTACGTTTGGATTGAGCGAACTCACCTCTCTGAATATAACTACCTTTTGTGTTCAGTGAACTCACCTCACTGCATATCTACCTTTTGTGTTGAGTGAACTCACCTCACTGCATATAACGACCTTTGTGATGAGTGAACGCACCTCCCTGCATATCTACCTTTTGTGTTCAGTGAACACACCTCACTGCATATAACTACCTTTGGGTTGAGTGAACTCACCTCACTGCATATAACTACCTTTTGTGTTCAGTGAACTCACCCCACTGCATATCTACCTTTTGTGTTGAGTGAACTCACCTCACTGCATATAACGACCTTTGTGTTAAGTGAACTCACCTCACTGCATATAACTACCTTTTGTGTTCAGTGAACTCACCTCACTGCATATCTACCTTTTGTGTTGAGTGAACTCACCTCACTGCATATAACGACCTTTGTGTTAAGTGAACTCACCTCACTTCATATCTACCTTTTGTGTTGAGTGAACTCACCTCTTTGCATATAACTACTCACCTGACTGCATCTAAGTACCTTTTGTGTTGAGTGAACTCATCTCACTGCATATCTAACTTTTGTGTTGAGTGAACGCACCTCACTGCATATCTACCTTTTATGTTCAGTGAACCCACCTCACCTCACTACCTTTGGGTTGAGTGAACTCACCTCACTGCATATAACTACCTTTGTGTTGAGTGAACTCACCTCACTGCATATCTACCTTTTGTGTTCAGTGAACCCACTTCACTGCATCTACCTACCTTTGTGTTGAGTGAACACACCTCACTGCATTTAACTACCTTTTGTGTTGAGTGAACTCAACTTACTGCATATCTACCTTTTGTGTTCAGTGAACCCACCTCACTGCATATAACTACTCACCTGACTGCATCTAACTACCTTTTGTGTTGAGTGAACTCACCTCACTGCATATCTACCTTTTGTGTTCAGTGAACCCACCTCACCTCATTACCTTTGGGTTGAGTGAACTCACCTCACTGCATATAACGACCTTTGTGTTGAGTGAACTCACCTCACTGCATATCTACCTTTTGTGTTGAGTGAACTCACCTCACTGCATATAACTACTCGTCTGACTGCATCTAAGTACCTTTTGTGTTGAGTGAACTCACCTCACTGCATATCTAACTTTTGTGTTGAGTGAACTCACCTCACTGCATATCTACCTTTTGTGTTCAGTGAACCCACTTCACTGCATCTACCTACCTTTGTGTTGAGTGAACACACCTCACTGCATCTAACTACCTTTTGTGTTGAGTGAACTCAACTTACTGCATATCTACCTTTTGTGTTCAGTGAACCCACCTCACTGCATATAACTACCTTTGGGTTGAGTGAACTCACCTTTTGTGTTGAGTGAACTCACCTCACTGCATATCTACCTTTTGTGTTCAGTGAACCCACCTAACTGCATAAAACTACCTTTGGGTTGACTGAACTCACCTCACTGCATATAACTACCTTTGTGTTGAGTGAACTCACCTCTCTGCATATAACTACCTTTTGTGTTCAGTGAACTCACCTCACTGCATATCTACCTTTTGTGTTGAGTGAACTCACCTCACTGCATATCTACCTTTTGTGTTGAGTGAACTCACCTCACTGCATATCTACCTTTTGTGTTCAGTGAACCCACCTCACCTCACAACCTTTGTGTTGAGTGAACTCACCTCACTGCATATCTACCTTTTGTGTTGAGTGAACTCACCTCACTGCATATAACTACTCACCTGACTGCATCTAACTACCTTTTGTGTTGAATGAACTCACCTCACTGCATATCTACCTTTTGTGTTCAGTGAACCCACCTCACCTCACTACCTTTGGGTTGAGTGAACTCACCTGACTGCATATAACTACCTTTGTGTTGAGTGAACTAACCTCACTGCATATCTACCTTTTGTGTTCAGTGAACCCACCTCACTGCATCTACCTACCTTTGTGTTGAGTGAACTCACCTCACTGCATCTAACTACATTTTGTGTTGAGTGAACTCACCTCACTGCATATCTACCTTTTGTGTTCAGTGAACCCACCTCACGGCATATAACTACCTCTGGGTTGAGTGAACTCACCTTTTGTGTTGAGTGAACTCACCTCACTGCATATCTACCTTTTGTGTTCAGTGAACCCACCTCACTGCATATAACTACCTTTGGGTTGAGTGAACTCACCTCTCTGCATATAACTACCTTTTGTGTTCAGTGAACTCACCTCACTGCATATCTACCTTTTTTGTTGAGTGAACTCACCTCACTGCATATAACGATCTTTGTGATGAGTGAACGCACCTCCCTGCATATCTACCTTTTGTGTTCAGTGAACCCACCTCACTGCATATAACTACTCACCTGACTGCATCTAACTACCTTTTGTGTTGAGTGAACTCACCTCACTGCATATCTACCTTTTGTGTTGAGTGAACTCACCTCACTGCATATCTACCTTTTGTGTTCAGTGAACCCACCTCACCTCATTACCTTTGTGTTGAGTGAACTCAGCTCACTGCATATAACTACCTTTGTGTTGAGTGAACTCACCTCACTGCATATCTACCTTTTGTGTTGAGTGAACTCACCTCACTGCATATAACTACTCACCTGACTGCATCTAACTACCTTTGTGTTGAGTGAACTCACCTCTCTGCATATAACTACCTTTTGTATTCAGTGAACTCACCTCACTGCATATCTACCTTTTGTGTTAAGTGAACTCACCTCACTGCATATAACGACCTTTGTGTTGAGTGAACTCACCTCACTGCATATCTACCTTTTGTGTTGAGTGAACTCACCTCACTGCATATCTACCTTTTGTGTTCAGTGAACCCACCTCACCTCACTACCTTTGGGTTGAGTGAACTCACCTCACTGCATATAACTACCTTTGTGTTGAGTGAACTCACCTCTCTGCATCTAACTACCTTTTGTGTTGAGTGAACTCAACTTACTGCATATCTACCTTTTGTGTTCAGTGAACCCACCTCACTGCATATAACTACCTTTGGGTTGAGTGAACTCACCTTTTGTGTTGGGTGAACTCACCTCACTGCATATCTACCTTTTGTGTTCAGTGAACCCACCTAACTGCATATAACTACCTTTGGGTTGAGTGAACTCACCTCACTGCATATAACTACCTTTGTGTTGAGTGAACTCACCTCTCTGCATATAACTACCTTTTGAGTTCAGTGAACTCACCTCACTGCATATCTCCCTTTTGTGTTGAGTGAACTCACCTCACTGCATATAACAACCTTTGTGTTGAGTGAACGCACCTCACTGCATATCTACCTTTTGTGTTCAGTGAACCCACCTCACTGCATATAACCACCTTTGGGTTGAGTGTACTCACCTCACTGCATATCTTCCTTTTGTGTTCAGTGAACAAACCTCACTGCATATAACTACCTTTGGGTTGAGTGAACTCACCTCACTGCATATAACTACCTTTGTGTTGAGTGAACTCACCTCTGTGCATATAACTACCTTTTGTGTTCAGTGAACTCACCTCACTGCATATCTACCTTTTGTGTTGAGTGAACTCACCTCACTGCATATAACGACCTTTGTGTTGAGTGAACTCACCTCACTGCATATCTACCTTTTGTGTTGAATGAACTCACCTCACTGCATATAACTACTCACCTGACTGCATCTAACTACCTTTTGTGTTGAGTGAACTCACCTCACTGCATATCTACCTTTTGTGTTGAGTGAACTCACCTCACTGCATATCTACCTTTTGTGTTCAGTGAACCCACCTCACCTCACTACCTTTGGGTTGAGTGAACTCACCTCACTGCATATAACTACCTTTGTGTTGAGTGAACTCACCTCACTGCATATCTACCTTTTGTGTTCAGTGAACCCACCTCACTGCATCTACCTACCTTTGTGTTGAGTGAACTCACCTCACTGCATCTAACTACCTTTTTGTGTTGAGTGATCTAACCTCACTGCATATCTACCTTTTGTGTTCAGTGAACCCAACTCACTGCATATAACTACCTTTGGGTCGAGTGAACTCACCTCACTGCATATAACTACCTTTGTGTTGAGTAAACTCACCTCTCTGCATATAACTACCTTTTGTGTTCAGTGAACTCACCTCACTGCATATCTACCTTTTGTGTTGAGTGAACTCACCTCACTGCATATAACGACCTTTGTGTTGAGTGAACGCACCTCACTGCATATCAACCCTTTGTGTTCAGTGAACCCACCTCACTGCATATAACTACCTTTGAGTTGAGTGAACTCACCTTTTGTGTTGAGTGAACTCACCTCACTGCATATCTTCCTTTTGTGTTCAGTGAACCCACCTCACTGCATATAACTACCTTTTGGTTGAGTGAACTCACCTCACTGCATATAACTACCTTTGTGTTGAGTGAACTCACCTCTCTGCATATAACTACCTTTTGTATTCAGTGAACTCACCTCACTGCATATCTACCTTTTGTGTTGAGTG
The DNA here is from genome assembly GCF_040937935.1 of Hyperolius riggenbachi. Taxonomy (NCBI): domain Eukaryota; kingdom Metazoa; phylum Chordata; class Amphibia; order Anura; family Hyperoliidae; genus Hyperolius; species Hyperolius riggenbachi. Next base: position 316,039,093 of record NC_090646.1, on the reverse strand, counting down.
AACTCACCTCACTGCATATAACGACCTTTGTGTTGAGTGAACTCACCTCACTGCATATCTACCTTTTGTGTTGAGTGAACTCACCTCACTGCATATAACTACTCACCTGACTGCATCTAACTACCTTTTGTGTTGAGTGAACTCACCTCACTGCATATCTACCTTTTGTGTTCAGTGAACTCAACGCACTGCATATCTACCTTTTGTGTTCAGTGAACCCACCTCACCTCACTTCCTTTGGGTTGAGTGCACTCAGCTCACTGCATATAACTACCTTTGTGTTGAGTGAACTCACCTCACTGCATATCTACCTTTTGTGTTCAGTGAACTCACCTCACTGCATATTTACCTTTTGTGTTGAGTGAACTCACCTCACTGCATATAACGACCTTTGTGTTAAGTGAACTCACCTCACTTCATATCTACCTTTTGTGTTGAGTGAACTCACCTCTTTGCATATAACTACTCACCTGACTGCATCTAAGTACCTTTTGTGTTGAGTGAACTCATCTCACTGCATATCTAACTTTTGTGTTGAGTGAACTCACCTCACTGCATATCTACCTTTTGTGTTCAGTGAACCCACCTCACCTCACTACCTTTGGGTTGAGTGAACTCACCTCACTGCATATAACTACCTTTGTGTTAAGTGAACTCACCTCACTGCATATCTACCTTTTGTGTTCAGTGAACCCACTTCACTGCATCTACCTACCTTTGTGTTGGGTGAACACACCCCACTGCATCTAACTACCTTTTGTGTTGAGTGAACTCAACTTACTGCATATCTACCTTTTGTGTTCAGTGAACCCACCTCACTGCATATAACTACTCACCTGACTGCATCTAACTACCTTTTGTGTTGAGTGAACTCACCTCACTGCATATCTACCTTTTGTGTTGAGTGAACTCACCTCACTGCATATCTACCTTTTTTGTTCAGTGAACCCACCTCACCTCATTACCTTTGGGTTGAGTGAACTCACCTCACTGCATATCTACCTTTTGTGTTGAGTGAACTCACCTCACTGCATATAACTACTCATCTGACTGCATCTAAGTACCTTTTGTGTTGAGTGAACTCACCTCACTGCATATCTAACTTTTGTGTTGAGTGAACTCACCTCACTGCATATCTACCTTTTGTGTTCAGTGAACCCACCTCACCTCACTACCTTTGTGTTGAGTGAACTCACCTCACTGCATATCTACCTTTTGTGTTCAGTGAACCCACTTCACTGCATCTACCTACCTTTGTGTTGAGTGAACACACCTCACTGCATCTAACTACCTTTTGTGTTGAGTGAACTCAACTTACTGCATATCTACCTTTTGTGTTCAGTGAACCCACCTCACTGCATATAACTACCTTTGGGTTGAGTGAACTCACCTTTTGTGTTGAGTGAACTCACCTCACTGCATATCTAACTTTTGTGTTCAGTGAACAAACCTCACTGCATATAACTACCTTTGGGTTGAGTGAACTCACCTCACTGCATATAACGACCTTTGTGTTGAGTGAACGCACCTCACTGCATATCTACCTTTTGTGTTCAGTGAACCCACCTCACTGCATATAACCACCTTTGGGTTGAGTGAACTCACCTTTTGTGTTGAGTGTACTCACCTCACTGCATATCTTTCTTTTGTGTTCAGTGAACAAACCTCACTGCATATAACTACCTTTGGGTTGAGTGAACTCACCTCACTGCATATAACTACCTTTGTGTTGAGTAAACTCACCTCTCTGCATATAACTACCTTTTGTGTTCAGTGAACTCACCTCACTGCATATCTACCTTTTGTGTTGAGTGAACTCACCTCACTGCATATAACGACCTTTGTGTTGAGTGAACTCACCTCACTGCATATCTACCTTTTGTGTTGAATGAACTCACCTCACTGCATATAACTACTCACCTGACTGCATCTAACTACCTTTTGTGTTGAGTGAACTCACCTCACTGCATATCTACCTTTTGTGTTGAGTGAACTCACCTCACTGCATATCTACCTTTTGTGTTCAGTGAACCCACCTCACCTCACTACCTTTGGGTTGAGTGAACTCACCTCACTGCATATAACTACCTTTGTGTTGAGTGAACTCACCTCACTGCATATCTACCTTTTGTGTTCAGTGAACCCACCTCACTGCATCTACCTACTTTGTGTTGAGTGAACTCACCTCACTGCATCTAACTACCTTTTTGTGTTGAGTGATCTAACCTCACTGCATATCTACCTTTTGTGTTCAGTGAACCCAACTCACTGCATATAACTACCTTTGGGTCGAGTGAACTCACCTCACTGCATATAACTACCTTTGTGTTGAGTAAACTCACCTCTCTGCATATAACTACCTTTTGTGTTCAGTGAACTCACCTCACTGCATATCTACCTTTTGTGTTAAATGAACTCACCTCACTGCATATAACGACCTTTGTGTTGAGTGAACGCACCTCACTGCATATCAACCCTTTGTGTTCAGTGAACCCACCTCACTGCATATAACTACCTTTGGGTTGAGTGAACTCACCTTTTGTGTTGAGTGAACTCACCTCACTGCATATCTTCCTTTTGTGTTCAGTGAACCCACCTCACTGCATATAACTACCTTTTGGTTGAGTGAACTCACCTCACTGCATATAACTACCTTTGTGTTGAGTGAACTCACCTCTCTGCATATAACTACCTTTTGTATTCAGTGAACTCACCTCACTGCATATCTACCTTTTGTGTTGAGTGAACTCACCTCACTGCATATAACGACCTTTGTGTTGAGTGAACTCACCTCACTGCATATCTACCTTTTGTGTTGAGTGAACTCACCTCACTGCATATAACTACTCACCTGACTGCATCTAACTACCTTTTCTGTTGAGTGAACTCGCCTCACTGCATATCTACCTTTTGTGTTCAGTGAACTCAACTCACTGCATATCTACCTTTTGTGTTCAGTGAACCCACCTCACCTCACTTCCTTTGGGTTGAGTGCACTCAGCTCACTGCATATAACTACCTTTGTGTTGAGTGAACTCACCTCACTGCATATCTACCTTTTGTGTTCAGTGAACTCACCTCACTGCATATCTACCTTTTGTGTTGAGTGAACTCACCTCACTGCATATAACGACCTTTGTGTTAAGTGAACTCACCTCACTTCATATCTACCTTTTGTGTTGAGTGAACTCACCTCACTGCATATCTACCTTTTGTGTTGAGTGAACTCACCTCTTTGCATATAACTACTCACCTGACTGCATCTAAGTACCTTTTGTGTTGAGTGAACTCATCTCACTGCATATCTAACTTTTGTGTTGAGTGAACTCACCTCACTGCATATCTACCTTTTGTGTTCAGTGAACCCACCTCACCTCACTACCTTTGGGTTGAGTGAACTCACCTCACTGCATATAACTACCTTTGTGTTAAGTGAACTCACCTCACTGCATATCTACCTTTTGTGTTCAGTGAACCCACTTCACTGCATCTACCTACCTTTGTGTTGGGTGAACACACCCCACTGCATCTAACTACCTTTTGTGTTGAGTGAACTCAACTTACTGCATATCTACCTTTTGTGTTCAGTGAACCCACCTCACTGCATATAACTACTCACCTGACTGCATCTAACTACCTTTTGTGTTGAGTGAACTCACCTCACTGCATATCTACCTTTTGTGTTGAGTGAACTCACCTCACTGCATATCTACCTTTTTTGTTCAGTGAACCCACCTCACCTCATTACCTTTGGGTTGAGTGAACTCACCTCACTGCATATCTACCTTTTGTGTTGAGTGAACTCACCTCACTGCATATAACTACTCATCTGACTGCATCTAAGTACCTTTTGTGTTGAGTGAACTCACCTCACTGCATATCTAACTTTTGTGTTGAGTGAACTCACCTCACTGCATATCTACCTTTTGTGTTCAGTGAACCCACCTCACCTCACTACCTTTGTGTTGAGTGAACTCACCTCACTGCATATCTACCTTTTGTGTTCAGTGAACCCACTTCACTGCATCTACCTACCTTTGTGTTGAGTGAACACACCTCACTGCATCTAACTACCTTTTGTGTTGAGTAAACTCAACTTACTGCATATCTACCTTTTGTGTTCAGTGAACCCACCTCACTGCATATAACTACCTTTGGGTTGAGTGAACTCACCTTTTGTGTTGAGTGAACTCACCTCACTGCATATCTACCTTTTGTGTTCAGTGAACCCACCTAACTGCATATAACTACCTTTGGGTTGAGTGAACTCACCTCACTGCATATAACTACCTTTTGTGTTCAGTGAAATCACCTCACTGCATATCTACCTTTTGTGTTGAGTGAACTCACCTCACTGCATATAACGACCTTTGTGTTGAGTGAACGCACCTCACTGCATATCAACCTTTTGTGTTCAATGAAACCCACCTCACTGCATATAACCACCTTTGGGTTGAGTGAACTCACCTTTTGTGTTGAGTGAACTCACCTCACTGCATATCTTCCTTTTGTGTTCAGTGAACAAACCTCACTGCATATAACTACCTTTGGGTTGAGTGAACTCACCTCACTGCATATAACTACCTTTGTGTTGAGTGAACTCACCTCACTGCATATCTACCTTTTGTGTTCAGTGAACCCACCTCACCTCACTACCTTTGGGTTGAGTGAACTCACCTCACTGCATATCTACCTTTTGTGTTCAGTGAACACACTTCACTGCATCTACCTACCTTTGTGTTGAGTGAACACACCTCACTGCATCTAACTACCTTTTGTGTTGAGTGAACTCAACTTACTGCATATCTACCTTTTGTGTTCAGTGAACCCACCTCACTGCATATAACTACCTTTGGGTTGAGTGAACTCACCTTTTGTGTTGAGTGAACTCACCTCACTGCATATCTACCTTTTGTGTTCAGTGAACCCACCTAACTGCATATAACTACCTTTGGGTTGAGTGAACTCACCTCACTGCATATAACTACCTTTGTGTTGAGTGAACTCACCTCTCTGCATATAACTACCTTTTGTGTTCAGTGAACTCACCTCACTGCATATCTACCTTTTGTGTTGAGTGAACTCACCTCACTGCATATAACGACCTTTGTGTTGAGTGAACTCACCTCACTGCATATCTACCTTTTGTGTTGAATGAACTCACCTCACTGCATATAACTACTCACCTGACTGCATCTAACTACCTTTTGTGTTGAGTGAACTCACCTCACTGCATATCTTCCTTTTGTGTTGAGTGAACTCACCTCACTGCATATCTACCTTTTGTGTTCAGTGAACCCACCTCACCTCACTACCTTTGGGTTGAGTGAACTCACCTCACTGCATATAACTACCTTTGTGTTGAGTGAACTCACCTCACTGCATATCTACCTTTTGTGTTCAGTGAACCCACCTCACTGCATCTACCTACCTTTGTGTTGAGTGAACTCACCTCACTGCATCTAACTACCTTTTGTGTTGAGTGATCTAACCTCACTGCATATCTACCTTTTGTGTTCATTGAACCCAACTCACTGCATATAACTACCTTTGGGTCGAGTGAACTCACCTCACTGCATATAACTACCTTTGTGTTGAGTAAACTCACCTCTCTGCATATAACTACCTTTTGTGTTCAGTGAACTCACCTCACTGCATATCTACCTTTTGTGTTGAGTGAACTCACCTCACTGCATATAACGACCTTTGTGTTGAGTGAACGCACCTCACTGCATATCTACCCTTTGTGTTCAGTGAACCCACCTCACTGCATATAACGACCTTTGTGTTGAGTGAACTCACCTCACTGCATATCTACCTTTTGTGTTGAGTGAACTCACCTCACTGCATATAACTACTCACCTGACTGCATCTAACTACCTTTTGTGTTGAGTGAACTCAGCTCACTGCATATCTACCTTTTGTGTTCAGTGAACTCACCTCACTGCATATCTACCTTTTGTGTTGAGTGAACTCACCTCACTGCATATAACGACCTTTGTGTTAAGTGAACTCACCTCACTTCATATCTACCTGTTGTGTTGAGTGAACTCACCTCACTGCATATCTACCTTTTGTGTTGAGTGAACTCACCTCTTTGCATATAACTACTCACCTGACTGCATCTAAGTACCTTTTGTGTTGAGTGAACTCATCTCACTGCATATCTAACTTTTGTGTTGAGTGAACTCACCTCACTGCATATCTACCTTTTGTGTTCAGTGAACCCACTTCACTGCATCTACCTACCTTTGTGTTGGGTGAACTCACCTCACTGCATATAACTACTCATCTGACTGCATCTAAGTACCTTTTGTGTTGAGTGAACTCACCTCACTGCATATCTAACTTTTGTGTTGAGTGAACTCACCTCACTGCATATGTACCTTTTGTGTTCAGTCAACCCACTTCACTGCATCTACCTACCTTTGTGTTGAGTGAACACACCTCACTGCATCTAACTACCTTTTGTGTTGAGTGAACTCAACTTACTGCATATCTACCTTTTGTGTTCAGTGAACCCACCTCACTGCATATAACTACCTTTGGGTTGAGTGAACTCACCTTTTGTGTTGAGTGAACTCACCTCACTGCATATCTACCTTTTGTGTTCAGTGAACCCACCTAACTGCATATAACTACCTTTGGGTTGAGTGAACTCACCTTACTGCATATAACTACCTTTGTGTTGAGTGAACTCACCTCTCTGCATATAACTACCTTTTGTGTTCAGTGAAATCACCTCACTGCATATCTACCTTTTGTGTTGAGTGAACTCACCTCACTGCATATCTACCTTTTGTGTTCAATGAAACCCACCTCACTGCATATAACCACCTTTGGGTTGAGTGAACTCACCTTTTGTGTTGAGTGAACTCACCTCACTGCATATCTTCCTTTTGTGTTCAGTGAACAAACCTCACTGCATATAACTACCTTTGGGTTGAGTGAACTCACCTCACTGCATATAACTACCTTTGTGTTGAGTGAACTCACCTCTGTGCATATAACTACCTTTTGTGTTCAGTGAACTCACCTCACTGCATATCTACCTTTTGTGTTCAGTGAACCCACCTCACCTCACTACCTTTGGGTTGAGTGAACTCACCTCACTGCATATAACTACCTTTGTGTTGAGTGAACTCACCTCACTGCATATCTACCTTTTGTGTTCAGTGAACCCACTTCACTGCATCTACCTACCTTTGTGTTGAGTGAACACACCTCACTGCATCTAACTACCTTTTGTGTTGAGTGAACTCAACTTACTGCATATCTACCTTTTGTGTTCAGTGAACCCACCTCACTGCATATAACTACCTTTGGGTTGAGTGAACTCACCTTTTGTGTTGAGTGAACTCACCTCACTGCATATCTACCTTTTGTGTTGAGTGAAGCCACCTAACTGCATATAACTACCTTTGGGTTGAGTGAACTCACCTCACTGCATATAACTACCTTTGTGTTGAGTGAACTCACCTCTGTGCATATAACTACCTTTTGTGTTCAGTGAACTCACCTCACTGCATATCTACCTTTTGTGTTGAGTGAACTCACCTCACTGCATATAACGACCTTTGTGTTGAGTGATCTCACCTCACTGCATATCTACCTTTTGTGTTAAGTGAACTCACCTCACTGCATATAACTACTCACCTGACTGCATCTAACTACCTTTTGTGTTGAGTGAACTCACCTCACTGCATATCTACCTTTTGTGTTGAGTGAACTCACCTCACTGCATATCTACCTTTTGTGTTCAGTGACCCCACCTCACCTCACTACCTTTGGGTTGAGTGAACTCACCTCACTGCATATAACTACCTTTGTGTTGAGTGAACTCACCTCACTGCATATCTACCTTTTGTGTTCAGTGAACCCACCTCACTGCATCTACCTACCTTTGTGTTGAGTGAACTCACCTCACTGCATCTAACTACCTTTTGTGTTGAGTGATCTAACCTCACTGCATATCTACCTTTTGTGTTCAGTGAACCCAACTCACTGCATATAGCTACCTTTGGGTCGAGTGAACTCACCTCACTGCATATAACTACTTTTGTGTTGAGTAAACTCACCTCTCTGCATATAACTACCTTTTGTGTTCAGTGAACTCACCTCACTGCATATCTACCTTTTGTGTTGAGTGAACTCACCTCACTGCATATAACGACCTTTGTGTTGAGTGAACGCACCTCACTGCATATCTACCTTTTGTGTTCAGTGAACCCACCTCACTGCATATAACTACCTTTGGGTTGAGTGAACTCACCTTTTGTGTTGAGTGAACTCACCTCACTGCATATCTTCCTTTTGTGTTCAGTGAACCCACCTCACTGCATATAACTACCTTTGGGTTGAGTGAACTCACCTCACTGCATATAACTACTTTTGTGTTGAGTGAACTCACCTCTCTGCATATAACTACTTTTTGTTTTCAGTGAACTCACCTCACTGCATATCTACCTTTTGTGTTGAGTGAACTCACCTCACTGCATATAACTACTCACCTGACTGCATCTAACTACCTTTTGTGTTGAGTGAACTCACCTCACTGCATATCTACCTTTTGTGTTGAGTGAACTCACCTCACTGCATATCTACCTTTTGTGTTCAGTGAACCCACCTCACCTCACTACCTTTGGGTTGAGTGAACTCAGCTCACTGCATATAACTACCTTTGTGTTGAGTGAACTCACCTCACTGCATATCTACCTTTTCTGTTCAGTGAACTCACCTCACTGCATATCTACCTTTTGTGTTGAGTGAACTCACCTCACTGCATATAACGACCTTTGTGTTAAGTGAACTCACCTCACTTCATATCTACCTTTTGTGTTGAGTGAACTCACCTCACTGCATATCTACCTTTTGGGTTGAGTGAACTCACCTCACTGCATATAACTACTCACCTGACTGCATCTAAGTACCTTTTGTGTTGAGTGAACTCATCTCACTGCATATCTAACTTTTGTGTTGAGTGAACTCACCTCACTGCATATCTACCTTTTGTGTTCAGTGAACCCACCTCACCTCACTACCTTTGTGTTGAGTGAACTCACCTCACTGCATATAACTACCTTTGTGTTGAGTGAACTCACCTCACTGCATATCTACCTTTTGTGTTCAGTGAACCCACTTCACTGCATCTACCTACCTTTGTGTTGAGTGAACACACCTCACTGCATCTAACTACCTTTTGTGTTGAGTGAACTCAACTTACTGCATATCTACCTTTTGTGTTCAGTGAACCCACCTCACTGCATATAATTGCCTTTGGGTTGAGTGAACTCACCTTTTGTGTTGAGTGAACTCACCTCACTGCATATCTACCTTTTGTGTTCAGTGAACCCACCTCACTGCATATAACTACCTTTGGGTTAAATGAACTCACCTCACTGCATATAACTACCTTTGTGTTGAGTGAACTCACCTCTCTGCATATAACTACCTTTTGTGTTCAGTGAACTCACCTCACTGCATATCTACCTTTTGTGTTGAGTGAACTCACCTCACTGCAGATAACAACCTTTGTGTTGAGTGAACTCACCTCACTGCATATCTACCTTTTGTGTTCAGTGAACTCACCTCATTGCATATAACTACTCACCTGACTGCATCTAACTACCTTTTGTGTTGAGTGAACTCACCTCACTGCATATCTACCTTTTGTGTTGAGTGAACTTACCTCACTGCATATCTACCTTTTGTGTTCAGTTAACCCACCTCACCTTACTACCTTTGGGTTGAGTGAACTCACCTCACTGCATATAACTACCTTTGTGTTGAGTGAACTCACCTCACTGCATATCTACCTTTTGTGTTCAGTGAACCCACCTCACTGCACATACCTACCTTTGTGTTGAGTGAACTCACCTTACTGCATCTAACTACCTTTTGTGTTGAGTGATCTAACCTCACTGCATATCTACCTTTTGTGTTCAGTGAACCCACCTCACTGCATATAACTACCTTTGGGTCGAGTGAACTCACCTTTTGTGTTGAGTGAACTCACCTCACTGCATATCTACCTTTTGTGTTCAGTGAACCCACCTCACTGCATATCTACCTTTTGTGTTGAGTGAACTCACCTCACTGCATATAACGACCTTTGTGTTGAGTGAACGCACCTCACTGCATATCTACCTTTTGTGTTCAGTGAACCCACCTCACTGCATATAACTACCTTTGGGTTGAGTGAACTCACCTTTTGTGTTGAGTGAACTCACCTCACTGCATATCTTCCTTTTGTGTTCAGTGAACCCACCTCACTGCATATAACTACCTTTGGGTTGAGTGAACTCACCTCACTGCATATAACTACCTTTGTGTTTAGTGAACTCACCTCTCTGCATATAACTACCTTTTGTATTCAGTGAACTCACCTCACTGCATATCTACCTTTTGTGTTGAGTGAACTCACCTCACTGCATATAACGACCTTTGTGTTGAGTGAACTCACCTCACTGCATATCTACCTTTTGTGTTGAGTGAACTCACCTCACTGCATATAACTAATCACCTGACTGCATCTAACTACCTTTTGTGTTGAGTGAACTCACCTCACTGCATATCTACCTTTTGTGTTGAGTGAACTCACCTCACTGCATATCTACCTTTTGTGTTCAGTGAACCCACCTCACCTCACTACCTTTGGGTTGAGTGAACTCAGCTCACTGCATATAACTACCTTTGTGTTGAGTGAACTCACCTCACTGCATATCTACCTTTTGTGTCGAGTGAACTCACCTCACTGCATATAACTACTCACCTGACTACATCTAACTACCTTTTGTGTTGAGTGAACTCACCTCACTGCATATCTACCTTTTGTGTTCAGTGAACCCACCTCACCTCACTACCTTTGGGTTGAGTGAACTCACCTGACTGCATATAACTACCTTTGTGTTGAGTGAACTAACCTCACTGCATATTTACCTTTTGTGTTCAGTGAACCCACCTCACTGCATCTACCTACCTTTGTGTTGAGTGAACTCACCTCAGTGCATCTAACTACATTTTGTGTTGAGTGAACTCACCTCACTGCATATCTACCTTTTGTGTTCAGTGAACCCACCTCACTGCATATAACTACCTTTGGGTCTAGTGAACTCACCTTTTGTGTTGAGTGAACTCACCTCACTGCATATCTACCTTTTGTGTTCAGTGAACCCACCTCACTGCATATAACTACGTTTGGATTGAGTGAACTCACCTCTCTGAATATAACTACCTTTTGTGTTCAGTGAACTCACCTCACTGCATATCTACCTTTTGTGTTGAGTGAACTCACCTCACTGCATATAACGACCTTTGTGATGAGTGAACGCACCTCCCTGCATATCTACCTTTTGTGTTCAGTGAACACACCTCACTGCATATAACTACCTTTGGGTTGAGTGAACTCACCTCACTGCATATAACTACCTTTTGTGTTCAGTGAACTCACCCCACTGCATATCTACCTTTTGTGTTGAGTGAACTCACCTCACTGCATATAACGACCTTTGTGTTAAGTGAACTCACCTCACTGCATATAACTACCTTTTGTGTTCAGTGAACTCACCTCACTGCATATCTACCTTTTGTGTTGAGTGAACTCACCTCACTGCATATAACGACCTTTGTGTTGAGTGAATTCACCTCACTGCATATGTACCTTTTGTGTTGAGTGAACTCACCTCACTGCATATAACTACTCACCTGACTGCATCTAACTACTTTTCGTGTTGAGTGAACTCACCTCACTGCATATAACTACCTTTGTGTTGAGTGAACTTACCTCTCTGCATATAACTACCTTTTGTGTTCAGTGAACTCACCTCACTGCATATCTACCTTTTGTGTTGAGTGAACTCACCTCACTGCATATAACGACCTTTGTGTTGAGTGAACGCACCTCACTGCATATAACTACTCACCTGACTGCATCTAACTACTTTTTGTGTTGAGTGAACTCACCTCACTGCATATCTAACTTTTGTGTTGAGTGAACTCCCCTCACTGCATATCTACCTTTTGTGTTCAGTGAACCCACCTCTCCTCACTACCTTTGTGTTGAGTGAACTCACCTCACTGCATATCTACCTTTTGTGTTCAGTGAACCCACCTCACTGCATCTACCTACCTTTGTGTTGAGTGAACACACCTCACTGCATCTAACTACCTTTTGTGTTGAGTGAACTCACCTCACTGCATATCTACCTTTTGTGTTCAGTGAACCCACCTCACTGCATATAACTACCTTTGAGTTGAGTGAACTCACCTTTTGTGTTGAGTGAACTCACCTCACTGCATATCTACCTTTTGTGTTCAGTGAACCCACCTCACTGCATATAACTACCTTTGGGTTGAGTGAACTTACCTCACTGCATATAACTACCTTTGTGTTGAGTGAACTCACCTCTCTGCATATAACTACCTTTTGTGTTGAGTGAACTCACCTCACTGCATATAACGACCTTTGTGTTAAGTGAACTCACCTCACTGCATATCTACCTTTTGTGTTGAGTGAACTCACCTCACTGCATATAACTAGTCACCTGACTGCATCTAAGTACCTTTTGTGTTGAGTGAACTCACCTCACTGCATATCTAACTTTTGTGTTGAGTGAACTCACCTCACTGCATATCTACCTTTTGTGTTCAGTGAACCCACCTCACCTCACTACCTTTGGGTTGAGTGAACTCACCTCACTGCATATAACTACCTTTGTGTTGAGTGAACTCACCTCACTGCATATCTACCTTTTGTGTTCAGTGAACCCACTTCACTGCATCTACCTACCTTTGTGTTGAGTGAACACACCTCACTGCATCTAACTACCTTTTGTGTTGAGTGAACTCAACTTACTGCATATCTACCTTTTGTGTTCAGTGAACCCACCTCACTGCATATAACTACCTTTGGGTTGAGTGAACTCACCTTTTGTGTTGAGTGAACTCACCTCACTGCATATCTACCTTTTGTGTTCAGTGAACCCACCTCACTGCATATAACTACCTTTGGGTTGAGTGAACTCACCTCACTGCATATAACGACCTTTGTGTTGAGTGAACTCACCTCACTGCATATCTACCTTTTGTGTTGAGTGAACTCACCTCACTGCATATAACTACTCACCTGACTGCATCTAACTACCTTTTGTGTTGAGTGAACTCACCTCACTGCATATCTACCTTTTGTGTTGAGTGAACTCACCTCACTGCATATCTACCTTTTGTGTTCAGTGAACCCACCTCACCTCACTACCTTTGGGTTGAGTGAACTCACCTCACTGCATCTAACTACCTGTTGTGTTGAGTGATCTAACCTCACTGCATATCTACCTTTTGTGTTCAGTGAACCCACCTCACTGCATATAACTACCTTTGGGTCGAGTGAACTCACCTTTTGTGTTGAGTGAACTCACCTCACTGAAGAAGTCAATCCTCCATGGGAGGGGCCTAACACTAACTAAATCCTAACCTATGTATATGCATAGCCTGGGTGCGGCTAATCAAATAAAATTGAAAATTGAAAATTGCGCAAAAGGTGGATCAGCGCAACACCAGGCCGCCTCCGAATGGCCTCCATCAGAGATGCGCTGAGCCCCCCCAGGAACTACAAACGCACCTTGAACCCAAACAGAAGCTCTGCATATACACCAAAAGCATGGCTGTTAAGTGGGAGCAGCTGACCAAAAACGAATTACATTAGTACATAGCAAGGAAATGAGCAGCGCTACTTAAAAACAGACTAGTGGCTACCTGCAAGAGAGTGCAAGCCCCACTTGTGGGGTCGAATACACACCGAGCATACACATGACCTGTCTACCACTAGAGGAGGATGTTGGTTTCCATTAACAGCTTGCATGCAACCTATTAAGTACTCGTCCCTCCCACTGCGAAGAAGTCAATCCTCCATGGGAGGGGCCTAACACTAACTAAATCCTAACCTATGTATATGCATAGCCTGGGTGCGGCTAATCAAATAAAATCGAAAATTGAAAATTGCGCAAAAGGTGGATCAGCGCAACACCAGGCCGCCTCCGAATGGCCTCCATCAGAGATGCGCTGAGCCCCCCCAGGAACTACAAACGCACCTTGAACCCAAACAGAAGCTCTGCATATACACCAAAAGCATGGCTGTTAAGTGGAAGCAGCTGACCAAAAACGAATTACATTAGTACATAGCAAGGAAATGAGCAGCGCTACTTAAAAACAGACTAGTGGCTACCTGCAAGAGAGTGCAAGCCCCACTTGTGGGGTCGAATACACACCGAGCATACACATGACCTGTCTACCACTAGAGGAGGATGTTGGTTTACACCTTTTGTGTTGAGTGAACTCACCTCACTGCATATCTACCTTTTGTGTTCAGTGAACCCACCTCACCTCACTACCTTTGGGTTGAGTGAACTCACCTCACTGCATATAACTACCTTTGTGTTGAGTGAACTCACCTCACTGCATATCTACCTTTTGTGTTCAGTGAACCCACTTCACTGCATCTACCTACCTTTGTGTTGGGTGAACACACCTCACTGCATCTAACTACCTTTTGTGTTGAGTGAACTCAACTTACTGCATATCTACCTTTTGTGTTCAGTGAACCCACCTCACTGCATATAACTACTCACCTGACTGCATCTAACTACCTTTTGTGTTGAGTGAACTCACCTCACTGCATATCTACCTTTTGTGTTGAGTGAACTCACCTCACTGCATATCTACCTTTTTTGTTCAGTGAACCCACCTCACCTCATTACCTTTGGGTTGAGTGAACTCACCTCACTGCATATAACGACCTTTGTGTTGAGTGAACTCACCTCACTGCATATCTACCTTTTGTGTTGAGTGAACTCACCTCACTGCATATAACTACTCATCTGACTGCATCTAAGTACCTTTTGTGTTGAGTGAACTCACCTCACTGCATATCTAACTTTTGTGTTGAGTGAACTCACCTCACTGCATATCGACCTTTTGTGTTCAGTGAACCCACCTCACCTCACTACCTTTGTGTTAAGTGAACTCACCTCACTGCATATCTACCTTTTGTGTTCAGTGAACCCACTTCACTGCATCTACCTACCTTTGTGTTGAGTGAACACACCTCACTGCATCTAACTACCTTTTGTGTTGAGTGAACTCAACTTACTGCATATCTTCCTTTTGTGTTCAGTGAACCCACCTCACTGGATATAACTACCTTTGGGTTGAGTGAACTCACCTTTTGTGTTGAGTGAACTCACCTCACTGCATATCTACCTTTTGTGTTCAGTGAACCCACCTAACTGCATATAACTACCTTTGGGTTGAGTGAACTCACCTCACTGCATATAACTACCTTTGTGTTGAGTGAACTCACCTCTCTGCATATAACTACCTTTTGTGTTCAGTGAACTCACCTCACTGCATATCTACCTTTTGTGTTGAGTGAACTCACCTCACTGCATATAACGACCTTTGTGTTGAGTGAACGCACCTCACTGCATATAACTACTCACCTGACTGCATCTAACTACTTTTTGTGTTGAGTGAACTCACCTCACTGCATATCTAACTTTTGTGTTGAGTGAACTCACCTCACTGCATATCTACCTTTTGTGTTCAGTGAACCCACCTCACTGCATCTACCTACCTTTGTGTTGAGTGAACACACCTCACTGCATCTAACTACCTTTTGTGTTGAGTGAACTCACCTCACTGCATATCTACCTTTTGTGTTCAGTGAACCCACCTCACTGCATATAACTACCTTTGAGTTGAGTGAACTCACCTTTTGTGTTGAGTGAACTCACCTCACTGCATATCTACCTTTTGTGTTCAGTGAACCCACCTCACTGCATATAACTACCTTTGAGTTGAGTGAACTCACCTCACTGCATATAACTACCTTTGTGTTGAGTGAACTCACCTCTCTGCATATAACTACCTTTTGTGTTCAGTGAACTCACCTCACTGCATATAACGACCTTTGTGTTAAGTGAACTCACCTCACTGCATATCTACCTTTTGTGTTGAGTGAACTCACCTCACTGCATATAACGACCTTTGTGTTGAGTGAATTCACCTCACTGCATATGTACCTTTTGTGTTGAGTGAACTCACCTCACTGCATATCTAACTTTTGTGTTGAGTGAACTCACCTCACTGCATATCTACCTTTTGTGTTCAGTGAACCCACCTCACCTCACTACCTTTGGGTTGAGTGAACTCACCTCACTGCATATAACTACCTTTGTGTTGAGTGAACTCACCTCACTGCATATCTACCTTTTGTGTTCAGTGAACCCACTTCACTGCATCTACCTACCTTTGTGTTGAGTGAACACACCTCACTGCATCTAACTACCTTTTGTGTTGAGTGAACTCAACTTACTGCATATCTACCTTTTGTGTTCAGTGAACCCACCTCACTGCATATAACTACCTTTGGGTTGAGTGAACTCACCTCACTGCATATAACGACCTTTGTGTTGAGTGAACTCACCTCACTGCATATCTACCTTTTGTGTTGAGTGAACTCACCTCACTGCATATAACTACTCACCTGACTGCATCTAACTACCTTTTGTGTTGAGTGAACTCACCTCACTGCATATCTACCTTTTGTGTTGAGTGAACTCACCTCACTGCATATCTACCTTTTGTGTTCAGTGAACCCACCTCACCTCACTACCTTTGGGTTGAGTGAACTCACCTCACTGCATCTAACTATCTTTTGTGTTGAGTGATCTAACCTCACTGCATATCTACCTTTTGTGTTCAGTGAACCCACCTCACTGCATATAACTACCTTTGGGTCGAGTGAACTCACCTTTTGTGTTGAGTGAACTCACCTCACTGAAGAAGTCAATCCTCCATGGGAGGGGCCTAACACTAACTAAATCCTAACCTATGTATATGCATAGCCTGGGTGCGGCTAATCAAATAAAATCGAAAATTGAAAATTGCGCAAAAGGTGGATCAGCGCAACACCAGGCCGCCTCCGAATGGCCTCCATCAGAGATGCGCTGAGCCCCCCCAGGAACTACAAACGCACCTTGAACCCAAACAGAAGCTCTGCATATACACCAAAAGCATGGCTGTTAAGTGGGAGCAGCTGACCAAAAACAAATTACATTAGTACATAGCAAGGAAATGAGCAGCGCTACTTAAAACCAGACTAGTGGCTACCTGCAAGAGAGTGCAAGCCCCACTTGTGGGGTCGAATACACACCGAGCATACACATGACCTGTCTACCACTAGAGGAGGATGTTGGTTTCCATTAACAGCTTGCATGCAACCTATTAAGTACTCGTCCCTCCCACTGCGAAGAAGTCAATCCTCCATGGGAGGGGCCTAACACTAACTAAATCCTAACCTATGTATATGCATAGCCTGGGTGCGGCTAATCAAATAAAATCGAAAATTGAAAATTGCGCAAAAGGTGGATCAGCGCAACACCAGGCCTCCTCCGAATGGCCTCCATCAGAGATGCGCTGAGCCCCCCCAGGAACTACAAACGCACCTTGAACCCAAACAGAAGCTCTGCATATACACCAAAAGCATGGCTGTTAAGTGGGAGCAGCTGACCAAAAACGAATTACATTAGTACATAGCAAGGAAATGAGCAGCGCTACTTAAAAAAAGACTAGTGGCTACCTGCAAGAGAGTGCAAGCCCCACTTGTGGGGTCGAATACACACCGAGCATACACATGACCTGTCTACCACTAGAGGAGGATGTTGGTTTACACCTTTTGTGTTGAGTGAACTCACCTCACTGCATATCTACCTTTTGTGTTCAGTGAACCCACCTCACCTCACTACCTTTGGGTTGAGTGAACTCACCTCACTGCATATAACTACCTTTGTGTTGAGTGAACTCACCTCACTGCATATCTACCTTTTGTGTTCAGTGAACCCACTTCACTGCATCTACCTACCTTTGTGTTGGGTGAACACACCTCACTGCATCTAACTACCTTTTGTGTTGAGTGAACTCAACTTACTGCATATCTACCTTTTGTGTTCAGTGAACCCACCTCACTGCATATAACTACTCACCTGACTGCATCTAACTACCTTTTGTGTTGAGTGAACTCACCTCACTGCATATCTACCTTT
This sequence comes from Hyperolius riggenbachi, assembly GCF_040937935.1. Taxonomy (NCBI): domain Eukaryota; kingdom Metazoa; phylum Chordata; class Amphibia; order Anura; family Hyperoliidae; genus Hyperolius; species Hyperolius riggenbachi. The sequence continues at coordinate 316,020,998 of NC_090646.1, read as the reverse complement.
TGTGTTGAGTGAACTCACCTCACTGCATATCTACCTTTTTTGTTCAGTGAACCCACCTCACCTCATTACCTTTGGGTTGAGTGAACTCACCTCACTGCATATAACGACCTTTGTGTTGAGTGAACTCACCTCACTGCATATCTACCTTTTGTGTTGAGTGAACTCACCTCACTGCATATAACTACTCATCTGACTGCATCTAAGTACCTTTTGTGTTGAGTGAACTCACCTCACTGCATATCTAACTTTTGTGTTGAGTGAACTCACCTCACTGCATATCTACCTTTTGTGTTCAGTGAACCCACCTCACCTCACTACCTTTGTGTTGAGTGAACTCACCTCACTGCATATCTACCTTTTGTGTTCAGTGAACCCACTTCACTGCATCTACCTACCTTTGTGTTGAGTAAACACACCTCACTGCATCTAACTACCTTTTGTGTTGAGTGAACTCAACTTACTGCATATCTACCTTTTGTGTTCAGTGAACCCACCTCACTGCATATAACTACCTTTGGGTTGAGTGAACTCACCTTTTGTGTTGAGTGAACTCACCTCACTGCATATCTACCTTTTGTGTTCAGTGAACCCACCTAACTGCATATAACTACCTTTGGGTTGAGTGAACTCACCTCACTGCATATAACTACCTTTGTGTTGAGTGAACTCACCTCTCTGCATATAACTACCTTTTGTGTTCAGTGAACTCACCTCACTGCATATCTACCTTTTGTGTTGAGTGATCTCACCTCACTGCATATAACGACCTTTGTGTTGAGTGAACGCACCTCACTGCTTATAACTACTCACCTGACTGCATCTAACTACTTTTTGTGTTGAGTGAACTCACCTCACTGCATATCTAACTTTTGTGTTGAGTGAACTCACCTCACTGCATATCTACCTTTTGTGTTTAGTGAACCCACCTCACCTCACTACCTTTGTTTTGAGTGAACTCACCTCACTGCATATCTACCTTTTGTGTTCAGTGAACCCACCTCACTGCATCTACCTACCTTTGTGTTGAGTGAACACACCTCACTGCATCTAACTACCTTTTGTGTTGAGTGAACTCACCTCACTACATATCTACCTTTTGTGTTCAGTGAACCCACCTCACTGCATATAACTACCTTTGAGTTGAGTGAACTCACCTTTTGTGTTGAGTGAACTCACCTCACTGCATATCTACCTTTTGTGTTCAGTGAACCCACCTCACTGCATATAACTACCTTTGGGTTGAGTGAACTCACCTCACTGCATATAACTACCTTTGTGTTGAGTGAACTCACCTCTCTGCATATAACTACCTTTTGTGTTCAGTGAACTCACCTCACTGCATATAACGGCCTTTGTGTTAAGTGAACTCACCTCACTGCATATCTACCTTTTGTGTTGAGTGAACTCACGTCACTGCATATAACGACCTTTGTGTTGAGTGAATTCACCTCACTGCATATGTACCTTTTGTGTTGAGTGAACTCACCTCACTGCATATAACTAGTCACCTGACTGCATCTAAGTACCTTTTGTGTTGAGTGAACTCACCTCACTGCATATCTAACTTTTGTGTTGAGTGAACTCACCTCACTGCATATCTACCTTTTGTGTTCAGTGAACCCACCTCACCTCACTACCTTTGGGTTGAGTGAACTCACCTCACTGCATATAACTACCTTTGTGTTGAGTGAACTCACCTCACTGCATATCTACCTTTTGTGTTCAGTGAACCTACTTAACTGCATCTACCTACCTTTGTGTTGAGTGAACACACCTCACTGCATCTAACTACCTTTTGTGTTGAGTGAACTCAACTTACTGCATATCTACCTTTTGTGTTCAGTGAACTCACCTCACTGCATATAACTACCTTTGGGTTGAGTGAACTCACCTTTTGTGTTGAGTGAACTCACCTCACTGCATATCTACCTTTTGTGTTCAGTGAACCCACCTCACTGCATATAACTACCTTTGGGTTGAGTGAACTCACCTCACTGCATATAACGACCTTTGTGTTGAGTGAACTCACCTCACTGCATATCTACCTTTTGTGTTGAGTGAACTCACCTCACTGCATATAACTACTCACCTGACTGCATCTAACTACCTTTTGTGTTGAGTGAACTCACCTCACTGCATATCTACCTTTTGTGTTGAGTGAACTCATCTCACTGCATATCTACCTTTTGTGTTCAGTGAACCCACCTCACCTCACTACCTTTGGGTTGAGTGAACTCACCTCACTGCATCTAACTACCTTTTGTGTTGAGTGATCTAACCTCACTGCATATCTACCTTTTGTGTTCAGTGAACCCACCTCACTGCATATAACTACCTTTGGGTCGAGTGAACTCACCTTTTGTGTTGAGTGAACTCACCTCACTGAAGAAGTCAATCCTCCATGGGAGGGGCCTAACACTAACTAAATCCTAACCTATGTATATGCATAGCCTGGGTGCGGCTAATCAAATAAAATCGAAAATTGAAAATTGCGCAAAAGGTGGATCAGCGCAACACCAGGCCGCCTCCGAATGGCCTCCATCAGAGATGCGCTGAGCCCCCCCAGGAACTACAAACGCACCTTGAACCCAAACAGAAGCTCTGCATATACACCAAAAGCATGGCTGTTAAGTGGGAGCAGCTGACCAAAAACGAATTACATTAGTACATAGCAAGGAAATGAGCAGCGCTACTTAAAAACAGACTAGTGGCTACCTTCAGTGAACTCACCTCACTGCATATCTACCTTTTGTGTTAAGTAAACTCACCTCACTGCATATAACTACCTTTGTGTTGAGTGAACTCACCTCACTGCATATCTACCTTTTGTGTTCAGTGAATCCACCTCACCTCACTACCTTTGGGTTGAGTGAACTCACCTGACTGCATATAACTACCTTTGTGTTGAGTGAACTAACCTCACTGCATATCTACCTTTTGTGTTCAGTGAACCCACCTCACTGCATCTACCTACCTTTGTGTTGAGTGAACTCATCTCACTGCATCTAACTACATTTTGTGTTGAGTGAACTCACCTCACTGCATATCTACCTTTTGTGTTCAGTGAACCCACCTCACTGCATATAACTACCTTTGGGTTGAGTGAACTCACCTCACTGCATATAACTACCTTTGTCTTGAGTAAACTCACCTCTCTGAATATAACTACCTTTTGTGTTCAGTGAACTCACCTCACTGCATATCTACCATTTGTGTTGAGTGAACTCACCTCACTGCATATAACGACCTTTGTGTTAAGTGAACTCACCTCACTTCATATCTACCTTTTGTGTTGAGTGAACTCACCTCACTGCATATCTACCTTTTGTGTTGAGTGAACTCACCTCTTTGCATATAACTACTCACCTGACTGCATCTAAGTACCTTTTGTGTTGAGTGAACTCATCTCACTGCATGTCTAACTTTTGTGTTGAGTGAACTCACCTCACTGCATATCTACCTTTTGTGTTCAGTGAACCCACCTCACCTCATTACCTTTGTGTTGAGTGAACTCAGCTCACTGCATATAACTACCTTTGTGTTGAGTGAACTCACCTCACTGCATATCTACCTTTTGTGTTGAGTGAACTCACCTCACTGCATATAACGACCTTTGTGTTGAGTGAACGCACCTCACTGCATATCTACCTTTTGTGTTCAGTGAACCCACTTCACTGCATCTACCTACCTTTGTGTTGAGTGAACACACCTCACTGCATCTAACTACCTTTTGTGTTGAGTGAACTCAACTTACTGCATATCTACCTTTTGTGTTCAGTGAACCCACCTCACTGCATATAACTACTCACCTGACTGCATCTAACTACCTTTTGTGTTGAGTGAACTCACCTCACTGCATATCTACCTTTTGTGTTGAGTGAACTCACCTCACTGCATATCTACCTTTTGTGTTCAGTGAACCCACCTCACCTCATTACCTTTGGGTTGAGTGAACTCACCTCACTGCATATAACGACCTTTGTGTTGAGTGAACTCACCTCACTGCATATCTACCTTTTGTGTTGAGTGAACTCACCTCACTGCATATAACTACTCGTCTGACTGCATCTAAGTACCTTTTGTGTTGAGTGAACTCACCTCACTGCATATCTAACTTTTGTGTTGAGTGAACTCACCTCACTGCATATCTACCTTTTGTGTTCAGTGAACCCACTTCACTGCATCTACCTACCTTTGTGTTGAGTGAACACACCTCACTGCATCTAACTACCTTTTGTGTTGAGTGAACTCAACTTACTGCATATCTACCTTTTGTGTTCAGTGAACCCACCTCACTGCATATAACTACCTTTGGGTTGAGTGAACTCACCTCACTGCATATAACTACCTTTGTGTTGAGTGAACTCACCTCTCTGCATATAACTACCTTTTGTGTTCAGTGAACTCACCTCACTGCATATCTACCTTTTGTGTTGAGTGAACTCACCTCACTGCATATCTACCTTTTGTGTTGAGTGAACTCACCTCACTGCATATCTACCTTTTGTGTTCAGTAAACCCACCTCACCTCACTACCTTTGTGTTGAGTGAACTCACCTCTCTGCATATCTACCTTTTGTGTTGAGTGAACTCACCTCACTGCATATAACTACTCACCTGACTGCATCTAACTACCTTTTGTGTTGAATGAACTCACCTCACTGCATATCTACCTTTTGTGTTCAGTGAACCCACCTCACCTCACTACCTTTGGGTTGAGTGAACTCACCTGACTGCATATAACTACCTTTGTGTTGAGTGAACTAACCTCACTGCATATCTACCTTTTGTGTTCAGTGAACCCACCTCACTGCATCTACCTACCTTTGTGTTGAGTGAACTCACCTCACTGCATCTAACTACATTTTGAGTTGAGTGAACTCACCTCACTGCATATCTACCTTTTGTGTTCAGTGAACCCACCTCACGGCATATAACTACCTCTGGGTTGAGTGAACTCACCTTTTGTGTTGAGTGAACTCACCTCACTGCATATCTACCTTTTGTGTTCAGTGAACCCACCTCACTGCATATAACTACCTTTGGGTTGAGTGAACTCACCTCTCTGCATATAACTACCTTTTGTGTTCAGTGAACTCACCTCACTGCATATCTACCTTTTTTGTTGAGTGAACTCACCTCACTGCATATAACGATCTTTGTGATGAGTGAACGCACCTCCCTGCATATCTACCTTTTGTGTTCAGTGAACCCACCTCACTGCATATAACTACTCACCTGACTTCATCTAACTACCTTTTGTGTTGAGTGAACTCACCTCACTGCATATCTACCTTTTGTGTTCAGTGAACTCACCTCACTGCATATCTACCTTTTGTGTTCAGTGAACCCACCTCACCTCATTACCTTTGTGTTGAGTGAACTCAGCTCACTGCATATAACTACCTTTGTGTTGAGTGAACTCACCTCACTGCATATCTACCTTTTGTGTTGAGTGAACTCACCTCACTGCATATAACTACTCACCTGACTGCATCTAACTACCTTTGTGTTGAGTGAACTCACCTCTCTGCATATAACTACCTTTTGTATTCAGTGAACTCACCTCACTGCATATCTACCTTTTGTGTTAAGTGAACTCACCTCACTGCATATAACGACCTTTGTGTTGAGTGAACTCACCTCACTGCATATCTACCTTTTGTGTTGAGTGAACTCACCTCACTGCATATCTACCTTTTGTGTTCAGTGAACCCACCTCACCTCACTACCTTTGGGTTGAGTGAACTCACCTCACTGCATATAACTACCTTTGTGTTGAGTGAACTCACCTCTCTGCATCTAACTACCTTTTGGGTTGAGTGAACTCAACTTACTGCATATCTACCTTTTGTGTTCAGTGAACCCACCTCACTGCATATAACTACCTTTGGGTTGAGTGAACTCACCTTTTGTGTTGGGTGAACTCACCTCACTGCATATCTACCTTTTGTGTTCAGTGAACCCACCTAACTGCATATAACTACCTTTGGGTTGAGTGAACTCACCTCACTGCATATAACTACCTTTGTGTTGAGTGAACTCACCTCTCTGCATATAACTACCTTTTGAGTTCAGTGAACTCACCTCACTGCATATCTCCCTTTTGTGTTGAGTGAACTCACCTCACTGCATATAACAACCTTTGTGTTGAGTGAACGCACCTCACTGCATATCTACCTTTTGTGTTCAGTGAACCCACCTCACTGCATATAACCACCTTTGGGTTGAGTGAACTCACCTTTTGTGTTGAGTGTACTCACCTCACTGCATATCTTCCTTTTGTGTTCAGTGAACAAACCGCACTGCATATAACTACCTTTGGGTTGAGTGAACTCACCTCACTGCATATAACTACCTTTGTGTTGAGTGAACTCACCTCACTGCATATCTACCTTTTGTGTTCAGTGAACTCACCTCACTGCATATTTACCTTTTGTGTTGAGTGAACTCACCTCACTGCATATAACGACCTTTGTGTTAAGTGAACTCACCTCACTTCATATCTACCTTTTGTGTTGAGTGAACTCACCTCACTGCATATCTACCTTTTGTGTTGAGTGAACTCACCTCTTTGCATATAACTACTCACCTGACTGCATCTAAGTACCTTTTGTGTTGAGTGAACTCATCTCACTGCATATCTAACTTTTGTGTTGAGTGAACTCACCTCACTGCATATCTACCTTTTGTGTTCAGTGAACCCACCTCACCTCACTACCTTTGGGTTGAGTGAACTCACCTCACTGCATATAACTACCTTTGTGTTAAGTGAACCCACCTCACTGCATATCTACCTTTTGTGTTCAGTGAACCCACTTCACTGCATCTACCTACCTTTGTGTTGGGTGAACACACCCCACTGCATCTAACTACCTTTTGTGTTGAGTGAACTCAACTTACTGCATATCTACCTTTTGTGTTCAGTGAACCCACCTCACTGCATATAACTACTCACCTGACTGCATCTAACTACCTTTTGTGTTGAGTGAACTCACCTCACTGCATATCTACCTTTTGTGTTGAGTGAACTCACCTCACTGCATATCTACCTTTTTTGTTCAGTGAACCCACCTCACCTCATTACCTTTGGGTTGAGTGAACTTACCTCACTGCATATCTACCTTTTGTGTTGAGTGAACTCACCTCACTGCATATAACTACTCATCTGACTGCATCTAAGTACCTTTTGTGTTGAGTGAACTCACCTCACTGCATATCTAACTTTTGTGTTGAGTGAACTCACCTCACTGCATATCTACCTTTTGTGTTCAGTGAACCCACCTCACTACCTTTGTGTTGAGTGAACTCACCTCACTGCATATCTACCTTTTGTGTTCAGTGAACCCACTTCACTGCATCTACCTACCTTTGTGTTGAGTGAACACACCTCACTGCATCTAACTACCTTTTGTGTTGAGTGAACTCAACTTACTGCATATCTACCTTTTGTGTTCAGTGAACCCACCTCACTGCATATAACTACCTTTGGGTTGAGTGAACTCACCTTTTGTGTTGAGTGAACTCACCTCACTGCATATCTAACTTTTGTGTTCAGTGAACAAACCTCACTGCATATAACTACCTTTGGGTTGAGTGAACTCACCTCACTGCATATAACGACCTTTGTGTTGAGTGAACGCACCTCACTGCATATCTACCTTTTGTGTTCAGTGAACCCACCTCACTGCATATAACCACCTTTGGGTTGAGTGAACTCACCTTTTGTGTTGAGTGTACTCACCTCACTGCATATCTTCCTTTTGTGTTCAGTGAACAAACCTCACTGCATATAACTACCTTTGGGTTGAGTGAACTCACCTCACTGCATATAACTACCTTTGTGTTGAGTGAACTCACCTCTGTGCATATAACTACCTTTTGTGTTCAGTGAACTCACCTCACTGCATATCTACCTTTTGTGTTGAGTGAACTCACCTCACTGCATATAACGACCTTTGTGTTGAGTGAACTCACCTCACTGCATATCTACCTTTTGTGTTGAATGAACTCACCTCACTGCATATAACTACTCACCTGACTGCATCTAACTACCTTTTGTGTTGAGTGAACTCACCTCACTGCATATCTACCTTTTGTGTTGAGTGAACTCACCTCACTGCATATCTACCTTTTGTGTTCAGTGAACCCACCTCACCTCACTACCTTTGGGTTGAGTGAACTCACCTCACTGCATATAACTACCTTTGTGTTGAGTGAACTCACCTCACTGCATATCTACCTTTTGTGTTCAGTGAACCCACCTCACTGCATCTACCTACTTTGTGTTGAGTGAACTCACCTCACTGCATCTAACAACCTTTTTGTTTTGAGTGATCTAACCTCACTGCATATCTACCTTTTGTGTTCAGTGAACCCAACTCACTGCATATAACTACCTTTGGGTCGAGTGAACTCACCTCACTGCATATAACTACCTTTGTGTTGAGTAAACTCACCTCTCTGCATATAACTACCTTTTGTGTTCAGTGAACTCACCTCACTGCATATCTACCTTTTGTGTTAAATGAACTCACCTCACTGCATATAACGACCTTTGTGTTGAGTGAACGCACCTCACTGCATATCAACCCTTTGTGTTCAGTGAACCCACCTCACTGCATATAACTACCTTTGGGTTGAGTGAACTCACCTTTTGTGTTGAGTGAACTCACCTCACTGCATATCTTCCTTTTGTGTTCAGTGAACCCACCTCACTGCATATAACTACCTTTTGGTTGAGTGAACTCACCTCACTGCATATAACTACCTTTGTGTTGAGTGAACTCACCTCTCTGCATATAACTACCTTTTGTATTCAGTGAACTCACCTCACTGCATATCTACCTTTTGTGTTGAGTGAACTCACCTCACTGCATATAACGACCTTTGTGTTGAGTGAACTCACCTCACTGCATATCTACCTTTTGTGTTGAGTGAACTCACCTCACTGCATATAACTACTCACCTGACTGCATCTAACTACCTTTTCTGTTGAGTGAACTCACCTCACTGCATATCTACCTTTTGTGTTCAGTGAACTCAACTCACTGCATATCTACCTTTTGTGTTCAGTGAACCCACCTCACCTCACTTCCTTTGGGTTGAGTGCACTCAGCTCACTGCATATAACTACCTTTGTGTTGAGTGAACTCACCTCACTGCATATCTACCTTTTGTGTTCAGTGAACTCACCTCACTGCATATCTACCTTTTGTGTTGAGTGAACTCACCTCACTGCATATAACGACCTTTGTGTTAAGTGAACTCACCTCACTTCATATCTACCTTTTGTGTTGAGTGAACTCACCTCACTGCATATCTACCTTTTGTGTTGAGTGAACTCACCTCTTTGCATATAACTACTCACCTGACTGCATCTAAGTACCTTTTGTGTTGAGTGAACTCATCTCACTGCATATCTAACTTTTGTGTTCAGTGAACCCACCTCACTGCATATAACTACTCACCTGACTGCATCTAACTACCTTTTGTGTTGAGTGAACTCACCTCACTGCATATCTACCTTTTGTGTTGAGTGAACTCACCTCACTGCATATCTACCTTTTTTGTTCAGTGAACCCACCTCACCTCATTACCTTTGGGTTGAGTGAACTCACCTCACTGCATATCTACCTTTTGTGTTGAGTGAACTCACCTCACTGCATATAACTACTCATCTGACTGCATCTAAGTACCTTTTGTGTTGAGTGAACTCACCTCACTGCATATCTAACTTTTGTGTTGAGTGAACTCACCTCACTGCATATCTACCTTTTGTGTTCAGTGAACCCACCTCACCTCACTACCTTTGTGTTGAGTGAACTCACCTCACTGCATATCTACCTTTTGTGTTCAGTGAACCCACTTCACTGCATCTACCTACCTTTGTGTTGAGTGAACACACCTCACTGCATCTAACTACCTTTTGTGTTGAGTAAACTCAACTTACTGCATATCTACCTTTTGTGTTCAGTGAACCCACCTCACTGCATATAACTACCTTTGGGTTGAGTGAACTCACCTTTTGTGTTGAGTGAACTCACCTCACTGCATATCTACCTTTTGTGTTCAGTGAACCCACCTAACTGCATATAACTACCTTTGGGTTGAGTGAACTCACCTCACTGCATATAACTACCTTTTGTGTTCAGTGAAATCACCTCACTGCATATCTACCTTTTGTGTTGAGTGAACTCCCCTCACTGCATATAACGACCTTTGTGTTGAGTGAACGCACCTCACTGCATATCTACCTTTTGTGTTCAATGAAACCCACCTCACTGCATATAACCACCTTTGGGTTGAGTGAACTCACCTTTTGTGTTGAGTGAACTCACCTCACTGCATATCTTCCTTTTGTGTTCAGTGAACAAACCTCACTGCATATAACTACCTTTGGGTTGAGTGAACTCACCTCACTGCATATAACTACCTTTGTGTTGAGTGAACTCACCTCACTGCATATCTACCTTTTGTGTTCAGTGAACCCACCTCACCTCACTACCTTTGGGTTGAGTGAACTCACCTCACTGCATATAACTACCTTTGTGTTGAGTGAACTCACCTCACTGCATATCTACCTTTTGTGTTCAGTGAACCCACTTCACTGCATCTACCTACCTTTGTGTTGAGTGAACACACCTCACTGCATCTAACTACCTTTTGTGTTGAGTGAACTCAACTTACTGCATATCTACCTTTTGTGTTCAGTGAACCCACCTCACTGCATATAACTACCTTTGGGTTGAGTGAACTCACCTTTTGTGTTGAGTGAACTCACCTCACTGCATATCTACCTTTTGTGTTCAGTGAACCCACCTAACTGCATATAACTACCTTTGGGTTGAGTGAACTCACCTCACTGCATATAACTACCTTTGTGTTGAGTGAACTCACCTCTCTGCATATAACTACCTTTTGTGTTCAGTGAACTCACCTCACTGCATATCTACCTTTTGTGTTGAGTGAACTCACCTCACTTCATATAACGACCTTTGTGTTGAGTGAACTCACCTCACTGCATATCTACCTTTTGTGTTGAATGAACTCACCTCACTGCATATAACTACTCACCTGACTGCATCTAACTACCTTTTGTGTTGAGTGAACACACCTCACTGCATATCTTCCTTTTGTGTTGAGTGAACTCACCTCACTGCATATCTACCTTTTGTGTTCAGTGAACCCACCTCACCTCACTACCTTTGGGTTGAGTGAACTCACCTCACTGCATATAACTACCTTTGTGTTGAGTGAACTCACCTCACTGCATATCTACCTTTTGTGTTCAGTGAACCCACCTCACTGCATCTACCTACCTTTGTGTTGAGTGAACTCACCTCACTGCATCTAACTACCTTTTGTGTTGAGTGATCTAACCTCACTGCATATCTACCTTTTGTGTTCATTGAATCCAACTCACTGCATATAACTACCTTTGGGTCGAGTGAACTCACCTCACTGCATATAACTACCTTTGTGTTGAGTAAACTCACCTCTCTGCATATAACTACCTTTTGTGTTCAGTGAACTCACCTCACTGCATATCTACCTTTTGTGTTGAGTGAACTCACCTCACTGCATATAACGACCTTTGTGTTGAGTGAACGCACCACACTGCATATCTACCCTTTGTGTTCAGTGAACCCACCTCACTGCATATAACGACCTTTGTGTTGAGTGAACTCACCTCACTGCATATCTACCTTTTGTGTTGAGTGAACTCACCTCACTGCATATAACTACTCACCTGACTGCATCTAACTACCTTTTGTGTTGAGTGAACTCACCTCACTGCATATCTACCTTTTGTGTTCAGTGAACTCACCTCACTGCATATCTACCTTTTGTGTTGAGTAAACTCACCTCACTGCATATAACGACCTTTGTGTTAAGTGAACTCACCTCACTTCATATCTACCTTTTGTGTTGAGTGAACTCACCTCACTGCATATCTACCTTTTGTGTTGAGTGAACTCACCTCTTTGCATATAACTACTCACCTGACTGCATCTAAGTACCTTTTGTGTGGAGTGAACTCATCTCACTGCATATCTAACTTTTGTGTTGAGTGAACTCACCTCACTGCATATCTACCTTTTGTGTTCAGTGAACCCACTTCACTGCATCTACCTACCTTTGTGTTGGGTGAACACACCCCACTGCATCTAACTACCTTTTGTGTTGAGTGAACTCAACTTACTGCATATCTACCTTTTGTGTTCAGTGAACCCACCTCACTGCATATAACTACTCACCTGACTGCATCTAACTACCTTTTGTGTTGAGTGAACTCACCTCACTGCATATCTACCTTTTGTGTTGAGTGAACTCACCTCACTGCATATCTACCTTTTTTTTGTTCAGTGAACCCACCTCACCTCATTACCTTTGGGTTGAGTGAACGCACCTCACTGCATATCTACCCTTTGTGTTCAGTGAACCCACCTCACTGCATATAACGACCTTTGTGTTGAGTGAACTCACCTCACTGCATATCTACCTTTTGTGTTGAGTGAACTCACCTCACTGCATATAACTACTCACCTGACTGCATCTAACTACCTTTTGTGTTGAGTGAACTCACCTCACTGCATATCTACCTTTTGTGTTCAGTGAACTCACCTCACTGCATATCTACCTTTTGTGTTGAGTAAACTCACCTCACTGCATATAACGACCTTTGTGTTAAGTGAACTCACCTCACTTCATATCTACCTTTTGTGTTGAGTGAACTCACCTCACTGCATATCTACCTTTTGTGTTGAGTGAACTCACCTCTTTGCATATAACTACTCACCTGACTGCATCTAAGTACCTTTTGTGTGGAGTGAACTCATCTCACTGCATATCTAACTTTTGTGTTGAGTGAACTCACCTCACTGCATATCTACCTTTTGTGTTCAGTGAACCCACTTCACTGCATCTACCTACCTTTGTGTTGGGTGAACACACCCCACTGCATCTAACTACCTTTTGTGTTGAGTGAACTCAACTTACTGCATATCTACCTTTTGTGTTCAGTGAACCCACCTCACTGCATATAACTACTCACCTGACTGCATCTAACTACCTTTTGTGTTGAGTGAACTCACCTCACTGCATATCTACCTTTTGTGTTGAGTGAACTCACCTCACTGCATATCTACCTTTTTTTTGTTCAGTGAACCCACCTCACCTCATTACCTTTGGGTTGAGTGAACTCACCTCACTGCATATAACGACCTTTGTGTTGAGTGAACTCACCTCACTGCATATCTACCTTTTGTGTTGAGTGAACTCACCTCACTGGATATAACTACTCATCTGACTGCATCTAAGTACCTTTTGTGTTGAGTGAACTCACCTCACTGCATATCTAACTTTTGTGTTGAGTGAACTCACCTCACTGCATATCTACCTTTTGTGTTCAGTGAACCCACCTCACCTCACTACCTTTGTGTTGAGTGAACTCACCTCACTGCATATCTACCTTTTGTGTTCAGTGAACCCACTTCACTGCATCTACCTACCTTTGTGTTGAGTGAACACACCTCACTGCATCTAACTACCTTTTGTGTTGAGTGAACTCAACTTACTGCATATCTACCTTTTGTGTTCAGTGAACCCACCTCACTGCATATAACTACCTTTGGGTTGAGTGAACTCACCTTTTGTGTTGAGTGAACTCACCTCACTGCATATCTACCTTTTGTGTTCAGTGAACCCACCTAACTGCATATAACTACCTTTGGGTTGAGTGAACTCACCTCACTGCATATAACTACCTTTGTGTTGAGTGAACTCACCTCTCTGCATATAACTACCTTTTGTGTTCAGTGAAATCACCTCACTGCATATCTACCTTTTGTGTTGAGTGAACTCACCTCACTGCATATAACGACCTTTGTGTTGAGTGAACGCACCTCACTGCATATCTACCTTTTGTGTTCAATGAAACCCACCTCACTGCATATAACCACCTTTGGGTTGAGTGAACTCACCTTTTGTGTTGAGTGAACTCACCTCACTGCATATCTTCCTTTTGTGTTCAGTGAACAAACCTCACTGCATATAACTACCTTTGGGTTGAGTGAACTCACCTCACTGCATATAACTACCTTTGTGTTGAGTGAACTCACCTCTGTGCATATAACTACCTTTTGTGTTCAGTGAACTCACCTCACTGCATATCTACCTTTTGTGTTCAGTGAACCCACCTCACCTCACTACCTTTGGGTTGAGTGAACTCACCTCACTGCATATAACTACCTTTGTGTTGAGTGAACTCACCTCACTGCATATCTACCTTTTGTGTTCAGTGAACCCACTTCACTGCATCTACCTACCTTTGTGTTGAGTGAACACACCTCACTGCATCTAACTACCTTTTGTGTTGAGTGAACTCAACTTACTGCATATCTACCTTTTGTGTTCAGTGAACCCACCTCACTGCATATAACTACCTTTGGGTTGAGTGAACTCACCTTTTGTGTTGAGTGCACTCACCTCACTGCATATCTACCTTTTGTGTTGAGTGAACCCACCTAACTGCATATAACTACCTTTGGGTTGAGTGAACTCACCTCACTGCATATAACTACCTTTGTGTTGAGTGAACTCACCTCTGTGCATATAACTACCTTTTGTGTTCAGTGAACTCACCTCACTGCATATCTACCTTTTGTGTTGAGTGAACTCACCTCACTGCATATAACGACCTTTGTGTTGAGTGATCTCACCTCTCTGCATATCTACCTTTTGTGTTAAGTGAACTCACCTCACTGCATATAACTACTCACCTGACTGCATCTAACTACCTTTTGTGTTGAGTGAACTCACCTCACTGCATATCTACCTTTTGTGTTGAGTGAACTCACCTCACTGCATATCTACCTTTTGTGTTCAGTGACCCCACCTCACCTCACTACCTTTGGGTTGAGTGAACTCACCTCACTGCATATAACTACCTTTGTGTTGAGTGAACTCACCTCACTGCATATCTACCTTTTGTGTTCAGTGAACCCACCTCACTGCATCTACCTACCTTTGTGTTGAGTGAACTCACCTCACTGCATCTAACTACCTTTTGTGTTGAGTGATCTAACCTCACTGCATATCTACCTTTTGTGTTCAGTGAACCCAACTCACTGCATATAGCTACCTTTGGGTCGAGTGAACTCACCTCACTGCATATAACTACCTTTGTGTTGAGTAAACTCACCTCTCTGCATATAACTACCTTTTGTGTTCAGTGAACTCACCTCACTGCATATCTACCTTTTGTGTTGAGTGAACTCACCTCACTGCATATAACGACCTTTGTGTTGAGTGAACGCACCTCACTGCATATCTACCTTTTGTGTTCAGTGAACCCACCTCACTGCATATAACTACCTTTGGGTTGAGTGAACTCACCTTTTGTGTTGAGTGAACTCACCTCACTGCATATCTTCCTTTTGTGTTCAGTGAACCCACCTCACTGCATATAACTACCTTTGGGTTGAGTGAACTCACCTCACTGCATATAACTACCTTTGTGTTGAGTGAACTCACCTCTCTGCATATAACTACTTTTTGTTTTCAGTGAACTCACCTCACTGCATATCTACCTTTTGTGTTGAGTGAACTCACCTCACTGCATATAACTACTCACCTGACTGCATCTAACTACCTTTTGTGTTGAGTGAACTCACCTCACTGCATATCTACCTTTTGTGTTGAGTGAACTCACCTCACTGCATATCTACCTTTTGTGTTGAGTGAACTCACCTCACTGCATATAACTACTCACCTGACTGCATCTAACTACCTTTTGTGTTGAGTGAACTCACCTCACTGCATATCTACCTTTTGTGTTGAGTGAACTCACCTCACTGCATATCTACCTTTTGTGTTCAGTGAACCCACCTCACCTCACTACCTTTGGGTTGAGTGAACTCAGCTCACTGCATATAACTACCTTTGTGTTGAGTGAACTCACCTCACTGCATATCTACCTTTTCTGTTCAGTGAATTCACCTCACTGCATATCTACCTTTTGTGTTGAGTGAACTCACCTCACTGCATATAACGACCTTTGTGTTAAGTGAACTCACCTCACTTCATATCTACCTTTTGTGTTGAGTGAACTCACCTCACTGCATATCTACCTTTTGGGTTGAGTGAACTCACCTCACTGCATATCTAACTTTTGTGTTGAGTGAACTCACCTCACTGCATATCTACCTTTTGTGTTCAGTGAACCCACCTCACCTCACTACCTTTGTGTTGAGTGAACTCACCGCACTGCATATAACTACCTTTGTGTTGAGTGAACTCACCTCACTGCATATCTACCTTTTGTGTTCAGTGAACCCACTTCACTGCATCTACCTACCTTTGTGTTGAGTGAACACACCTCACTGCATCTAACTACCTTTTGTGTTGAGTGAACTCAACTTACTGCATATCTACCTTTTGTGTTCAGTGAACCCACCTCACTGCATATAATTGCCTTTGGGTTGAGTGAACTCACCTTTTGTGTTGAGTGAACTCACCTCACTGCATATCTACCTTTTGTGTTCAGTGAACCCACCTCACTGCATATAACTACCTTTGGGTTAAATGAACTCACCTCACTGCATATAACGACCTTTGTGTTGAGTGAACTCACCTCTCTGCATATAACTACCTTTTGTGTTCAGTGAACTCACCTCACTGCATATCTACCTTTTGTGTTGAGTGAACTCACCTCACTGCAGATAACAACCTTTGTGTTGAGTGAACTCACCTCACTGCATATCTACCTTTTGTGTTCAGTGAACTCTCCTCATTGCATATAACTACTCACCTGACTGCATCTAACTAACTTTTGTGTTGAGTGAACTCACCTCACTGCATATCTACCTTTTGTGTTGAGTGAACTTACCTCACTGCATATCTACCTTTTGTGTTCAGTGAACCCACCTCACCTTACTACCTTTGGGTTGAGTGAACTCACCTCACTGCATATAACTACCTTTGTGTTGAGTGAACTCACCTCACTGCATATCTACCTTTTGTGTTCAGTGAACCCACCTCACTGCACATACCTACCTTTGTGTTGAGTGAACTCACCTTACTGCATCTAACTACCTTTTGTGTTGAGTGATCTAACCTCACTGCATATCTACCTTTTGTGTTCAGTGAACCCACCTCACTGCATATAACTACCTTTGGGTCGAGTGAACTCACCTTTTGTGTTGAGTGAACTCACCTCACTGCATATCTACCTTTTGTGTTCAGTGAACCCACCTCACTGCATATCTACCTTTTGTGTTGAGTGAACTCACCTCACTGCATATAACGACCTTTGTGTTGAGTGAACGCACCTCACTGCATATCTACCTTTTGTGTTCAGTGAACCCACCTCACTGCATATAACTACCTTTGGGTTGAGTGAACTCACCTTTTGTGTTGAGTGAACTCACCTCACTGCATATCTTCCTTTTGTGTTCAGTGAACCCACCTCACTGCATATAACTACCTTTGGGTTGAGTGAACTCACCTTACTGCATATAACTACCTTTGTGTTTAGTGAACTCACCTCTCTGCATATAACTACCTTTTGTATTCAGTGAACTCACCTCACTGCATATCTACCTTTTGTGTTGAGTGAACTCACCTCACTGCATATAACGACCTTTGTGTTGAGTGAACTCACCTCACTGCATATCTACCTTTTGTGTTGAGTGAACTCACCTCACTGCATATAACTAATCACCTGACTGCATCTAACTACCTTTTGTGTTGAGTGAACTCACCTCACTGCATATCTACCTTTTGTGTTGAGTGAACTCACCTCACTGCATATCTACCTTTTGTGTTCAGTGAACCCACCTCACCTCACTACCTTTGGGTTGAGTGAACTCAGCTCACTGCATATAACTACCTTTGTGTTGAGTGAACTCACCTCACTGCATATCTACCTTTTGTGTCGAGTGAACTCACCTCACTGCATATAACTACTCACCTGACTACATCTAACTACCTTTTGTGTTGAGTGAACTCACCTCACTGCATATCTACCTTTTGTGTTCAGTGAACCCACCTCACCTCACTACCTTTGGGTTGAGTGAACTAACCTGACTGCATATAACTACCTTTGTGTTGAGTGAACTAACCTCACTGCATATCTACCTTTTGTGTTCAGTGAACCCACCTCACCTCACTACCTTTGGGTTGAGTGAACCCAACTCACTGCATCTACCTACCTTTGTGTTGAGTGAACTCACCTCAGTGCATCTAACTACATTTTGTGTTGAGTGAACTCACCTCACTGCATATCTACCTTTTGTGTTCAGTGAACCCACCTCACTGCATATAACTACCTTTGGGTCTAGTGAACTCACCTTTTGTGTTGAGTGAACTCACCTCACTGCATATCTACCTTTTGTGTTCAGTGAACCCACCTCACTGCATATAACTACGTTTGGATTGAGCGAACTCACCTCTCTGAATATAACTACCTTTTGTGTTCAGTGAACTCACCTCACTGCATATCTACCTTTTGTGTTGAGTGAACTCACCTCACTGCATATAACGACCTTTGTGATGAGTGAACGCACCTCCCTGCATATCTACCTTTTGTGTTCAGTGAACACACCTCACTGCATATAACTACCTTTGGGTTGAGTGAACTCACCTCACTGCATATAACTACCTTTTGTGTTCAGTGAACTCACCCCACTGCATATCTACCTTTTGTGTTGAGTGAACTCACCTCACTGCATATAACGACCTTTGTGTTAAGTGAACTCACCTCACTGCATATAACTACCTTTTGTGTTCAGTGAACTCACCTCACTGCATATCTACCTTTTGTGTTGAGTGAACTCACCTCACTGCATATAACGACCTTTGTGTTAAGTGAACTCACCTCACTTCATATCTACCTTTTGTGTTGAGTGAACTCACCTCTTTGCATATAACTACTCACCTGACTGCATCTAAGTACCTTTTGTGTTGAGTGAACTCATCTCACTGCATATCTAACTTTTGTGTTGAGTGAACGCACCTCACTGCATATCTACCTTTTATGTTCAGTGAACCCACCTCACCTCACTACCTTTGGGTTGAGTGAACTCACCTCACTGCATATAACTACCTTTGTGTTGAGTGAACTCACCTCACTGCATATCTACCTTTTGTGTTCAGTGAACCCACTTCACTGCATCTACCTACCTTTGTGTTGAGTGAACACACCTCACTGCATTTAACTACCTTTTGTGTTGAGTGAACTCAACTTACTGCATATCTACCTTTTGTGTTCAGTGAACCCACCTCACTGCATATAACTACTCACCTGACTGCATCTAACTACCTTTTGTGTTGAGTGAACTCACCTCACTGCATATCTACCTTTTGTGTTCAGTGAACCCACCTCACCTCATTACCTTTGGGTTGAGTGAACTCACCTCACTGCATATAACGACCTTTGTGTTGAGTGAACTCACCTCACTGCATATCTACCTTTTGTGTTGAGTGAACTCACCTCACTGCATATAACTACTCGTCTGACTGCATCTAAGTACCTTTTGTGTTGAGTGAACTCACCTCACTGCATATCTAACTTTTGTGTTGAGTGAACTCACCTCACTGCATATCTACCTTTTGTGTTCAGTGAACCCACTTCACTGCATCTACCTACCTTTGTGTTGAGTGAACACACCTCACTGCATCTAACTACCTTTTGTGTTGAGTGAACTCAACTTACTGCATATCTACCTTTTGTGTTCAGTGAACCCACCTCACTGCATATAACTACCTTTGGGTTGAGTGAACTCACCTTTTGTGTTGAGTGAACTCACCTCACTGCATATCTACCTTTTGTGTTCAGTGAACCCACCTAACTGCATAAAACTACCTTTGGGTTGACTGAACTCACCTCACTGCATATAACTACCTTTGTGTTGAGTGAACTCACCTCTCTGCATATAACTACCTTTTGTGTTCAGTGAACTCACCTCACTGCATATCTACCTTTTGTGTTGAGTGAACTCACCTCACTGCATATCTACCTTTTGTGTTGAGTGAACTCACCTCACTGCATATCTACCTTTTGTGTTCAGTGAACCCACCTCACCTCACAACCTTTGTGTTGAGTGAACTCACCTCACTGCATATCTACCTTTTGTGTTGAGTGAACTCACCTCACTGCATATAACTACTCACCTGACTGCATCTAACTACCTTTTGTGTTGAATGAACTCACCTCACTGCATATCTACCTTTTGTGTTCAGTGAACCCACCTCACCTCACTACCTTTGGGTTGAGTGAACTCACCTGACTGCATATAACTACCTTTGTGTTGAGTGAACTAACCTCACTGCATATCTACCTTTTGTGTTCAGTGAACCCACCTCACTGCATCTACCTACCTTTGTGTTGAGTGAACTCACCTCACTGCATCTAACTACATTTTGTGTTGAGTGAACTCACCTCACTGCATATCTACCTTTTGTGTTCAGTGAACCCACCTCACGGCATATAACTACCTCTGGGTTGAGTGAACTCACCTTTTGTGTTGAGTGAACTCACCTCACTGCATATCTACCTTTTGTGTTCAGTGAACCCACCTCACTGCATATAACTACCTTTGGGTTGAGTGAACTCACCTCTCTGCATATAACTACCTTTTGTGTTCAGTGAACTCACCTCACTGCATATCTACCTTTTTTGTTGAGTGAACTCACCTCACTGCATATAACGATCTTTGTGATGAGTGAACGCACCTCCCTGCATATCTACCTTTTGTGTTCAGTGAACCCACCTCACTGCATATAACTACTCACCTGACTGCATCTAACTACCTTTTGTGTTGAGTGAACTCACCTCACTGCATATCTACCTTTTGTGTTGAGTGAACTCACCTCACTGCATATCTACCTTTTGTGTTCAGTGAACCCACCTCACCTCATTACCTTTGTGTTGAGTGAACTCAGCTCACTGCATATAACTACCTTTGTGTTGAGTGAACTCACCTCACTGCATATCTACCTTTTGTGTTGAGTGAACTCACCTCACTGCATATAACTACTCACCTGACTGCATCTAACTACCTTTGTGTTGAGTGAACTCACCTCTCTGCATATAACTACCTTTTGTATTCAGTGAACTCACCTCACTGCATATCTACCTTTTGTGTTAAGTGAACTCACCTCACTGCATATAACGACCTTTGTGTTGAGTGAACTCACCTCACTGCATATCTACCTTTTGTGTTGAGTGAACTCACCTCACTGCATATCTACCTTTTGTGTTCAGTGAACCCACCTCACCTCACTACCTTTGGGTTGAGTGAACTCACCTCACTGCATATAACTACCTTTGTGTTGAGTGAACTCACCTCTCTGCATCTAACTACCTTTTGTGTTGAGTGAACTCAACTTACTGCATATCTACCTTTTGTGTTCAGTGAACCCACCTCACTGCATATAACTACCTTTGGGTTGAGTGAACTCACCTTTTGTGTTGGGTGAACTCACCTCACTGCATATCTACCTTTTGTGTTCAGTGAACCCACCTAACTGCATATAACTACCTTTGGGTTGAGTGAACTCACCTCACTGCATATAACTACCTTTGTGTTGAGTGAACTCACCTCTCTGCATATAACTACCTTTTGAGTTCAGTGAACTCACCTCACTGCATATCTCCCTTTTGTGTTGAGTGAACTCACCTCACTGCATATAACAACCTTTGTGTTGAGTGAACGCACCTCACTGCATATCTACCTTTTGTGTTCAGTGAACCCACCTCACTGCATATAACCACCTTTGGGTTGAGTGTACTCACCTCACTGCATATCTTCCTTTTGTGTTCAGTGAACAAACCTCACTGCATATAACTACCTTTGGGTTGAGTGAACTCACCTCACTGCATATAACTACCTTTGTGTTGAGTGAACTCACCTCTGTGCATATAACTACCTTTTGTGTTCAGTGAACTCACCTCACTGCATATCTACCTTTTGTGTTGAGTGAACTCACCTCACTGCATATAACGACCTTTGTGTTGAGTGAACTCACCTCACTGCATATCTACCTTTTGTGTTGAATGAACTCACCTCACTGCATATAACTACTCACCTGACTGCATCTAACTACCTTTTGTGTTGAGTGAACTCACCTCACTGCATATCTACCTTTTGTGTTGAGTGAACTCACCTCACTGCATATCTACCTTTTGTGTTCAGTGAACCCACCTCACCTCACTACCTTTGGGTTGAGTGAACTCACCTCACTGCATATAACTACCTTTGTGTTGAGTGAACTCACCTCACTGCATATCTACCTTTTGTGTTCAGTGAACCCACCTCACTGCATCTACCTACCTTTGTGTTGAGTGAACTCACCTCACTGCATCTAACTACCTTTTTGTGTTGAGTGATCTAACCTCACTGCATATCTACCTTTTGTGTTCAGTGAACCCAACTCACTGCATATAACTACCTTTGGGTCGAGTGAACTCACCTCACTGCATATAACTACCTTTGTGTTGAGTAAACTCACCTCTCTGCATATAACTACCTTTTGTGTTCAGTGAACTCACCTCACTGCATATCTACCTTTTGTGTTGAGTGAACTCACCTCACTGCATATAACGACCTTTGTGTTGAGTGAACGCACCTCACTGCATATCAACCCTTTGTGTTCAGTGAACCCACCTCACTGCATATAACTACCTTTGAGTTGAGTGAACTCACCTTTTGTGTTGAGTGAACTCACCTCACTGCATATCTTCCTTTTGTGTTCAGTGAACCCACCTCACTGCATATAACTACCTTTTGGTTGAGTGAACTCACCTCACTGCATATAACTACCTTTGTGTTGAGTGAACTCACCTCTCTGCATATAACTACCTTTTGTATTCAGTGAACTCACCTCACTGCATATCTACCTTTTGTGTTGAGTGAACTCACCTCACTGCATATAACGACCTTTGTGTTGAGTGAACTCACCTCACTGCATATCTACCTTTTGTGTTGAGTGAACTCACCTCACTGCATATAACTACTCACCTGACTGCATCTAACTACCTTTTGTGTTGAGTGAACTCACCTCACTGCATATCTACCTTTTGTGTTCAGTGAACTCAACGCACTGCATATCTACCTTTTGTGTTCAGTGAACCCACCTCACCTCACTTCCTTTGGGTTGAGTGCACTCAGCTCACTGCATATAACTACCTTTGTGTTGAGTGAACTCACCTCACTGCATATCTACCTTTTGTGTTCAGTGAACTCACCTCACTGCATATTTACCTTTTGTGTTGAGTGAACTCACCTCACTGCATATAACGACCTTTGTGTTAAGTGAACTCACCTCACTTCATATCTACCTTTTGTGTTGAGTGAACTCACCTCTTTGCATATAACTACTCACCTGACTGCATCTAAGTACCTTTTGTGTTGAGTGAACTCATCTCACTGCATATCTAACTTTTGTGTTGAGTGAACTCACCTCACTGCATATCTACCTTTTGTGTTCAGTGAACCCACCTCACCTCACTACCTTTGGGTTGAGTGAACTCACCTCACTGCATATAACTACCTTTGTGTTAAGTGAACTCACCTCACTGCATATCTACCTTTTGTGTTCAGTGAACCCACTTCACTGCATCTACCTACCTTTGTGTTGGGTGAACACACCCCACTGCATCTAACTACCTTTTGTGTTGAGTGAACTCAACTTACTGCATATCTACCTTTTGTGTTCAGTGAACCCACCTCACTGCATATAACTACTCACCTGACTGCATCTAACTACCTTTTGTGTTGAGTGAACTCACCTCACTGCATATCTACCTTTTGTGTTGAGTGAACTCACCTCACTGCATATCTACCTTTTTTGTTCAGTGAACCCACCTCACCTCATTACCTTTGGGTTGAGTGAACTCACCTCACTGCATATCTACCTTTTGTGTTGAGTGAACTCACCTCACTGCATATAACTACTCATCTGACTGCATCTAAGTACCTTTTGTGTTGAGTGAACTCACCTCACTGCATATCTAACTTTTGTGTTGAGTGAACTCACCTCACTGCATATCTACCTTTTGTGTTCAGTGAACCCACCTCACCTCACTACCTTTGTGTTGAGTGAACTCACCTCACTGCATATCTACCTTTTGTGTTCAGTGAACCCACTTCACTGCATCTACCTACCTTTGTGTTGAGTGAACACACCTCACTGCATCTAACTACCTTTTGTGTTGAGTGAACTCAACTTACTGCATATCTACCTTTTGTGTTCAGTGAACCCACCTCACTGCATATAACTACCTTTGGGTTGAGTGAACTCACCTTTTGTGTTGAGTGAACTCACCTCACTGCATATCTAACTTTTGTGTTCAGTGAACAAACCTCACTGCATATAACTACCTTTGGGTTGAGTGAACTCACCTCACTGCATATAACGACCTTTGTGTTGAGTGAACGCACCTCACTGCATATCTACCTTTTGTGTTCAGTGAACCCACCTCACTGCATATAACCACCTTTGGGTTGAGTGAACTCACCTTTTGTGTTGAGTGTACTCACCTCACTGCATATCTTTCTTTTGTGTTCAGTGAACAAACCTCACTGCATATAACTACCTTTGGGTTGAGTGAACTCACCTCACTGCATATAACTACCTTTGTGTTGAGTAAACTCACCTCTCTGCATATAACTACCTTTTGTGTTCAGTGAACTCACCTCACTGCATATCTACCTTTTGTGTTGAGTGAACTCACCTCACTGCATATAACGACCTTTGTGTTGAGTGAACTCACCTCACTGCATATCTACCTTTTGTGTTGAATGAACTCACCTCACTGCATATAACTACTCACCTGACTGCATCTAACTACCTTTTGTGTTGAGTGAACTCACCTCACTGCATATCTACCTTTTGTGTTGAGTGAACTCACCTCACTGCATATCTACCTTTTGTGTTCAGTGAACCCACCTCACCTCACTACCTTTGGGTTGAGTGAACTCACCTCACTGCATATAACTACCTTTGTGTTGAGTGAACTCACCTCACTGCATATCTACCTTTTGTGTTCAGTGAACCCACCTCACTGCATCTACCTACTTTGTGTTGAGTGAACTCACCTCACTGCATCTAACTACCTTTTTGTGTTGAGTGATCTAACCTCACTGCATATCTACCTTTTGTGTTCAGTGAACCCAACTCACTGCATATAACTACCTTTGGGTCGAGTGAACTCACCTCACTGCATATAACTACCTTTGTGTTGAGTAAACTCACCTCTCTGCATATAACTACCTTTTGTGTTCAGTGAACTCACCTCACTGCATATCTACCTTTTGTGTTAAATGAACTCACCTCACTGCATATAACGACCTTTGTGTTGAGTGAACGCACCTCACTGCATATCAACCCTTTGTGTTCAGTGAACCCACCTCACTGCATATAACTACCTTTGGGTTGAGTGAACTCACCTTTTGTGTTGAGTGAACTCACCTCACTGCATATCTTCCTTTTGTGTTCAGTGAACCCACCTCACTGCATATAACTACCTTTTGGTTGAGTGAACTCACCTCACTGCATATAACTACCTTTGTGTTGAGTGAACTCACCTCTCTGCATATAACTACCTTTTGTATTCAGTGAACTCACCTCACTGCATATCTACCTTTTGTGTTGAGTGAACTCACCTCACTGCATATAACGACCTTTGTGTTGAGTGAACTCACCTCACTGCATATCTACCTTTTGTGTTGAGTGAACTCACCTCACTGCATATAACTACTCACCTGACTGCATCTAACTACCTTTTCTGTTGAGTGAACTCGCCTCACTGCATATCTACCTTTTGTGTTCAGTGAACTCAACTCACTGCATATCTACCTTTTGTGTTCAGTGAACCCACCTCACCTCACTTCCTTTGGGTTGAGTGCACTCAGCTCACTGCATATAACTACCTTTGTGTTGAGTGAACTCACCTCACTGCATATCTACCTTTTGTGTTCAGTGAACTCACCTCACTGCATATCTACCTTTTGTGTTGAGTGAACTCACCTCACTGCATATAACGACCTTTGTGTTAAGTGAACTCACCTCACTTCATATCTACCTTTTGTGTTGAGTGAACTCACCTCACTGCATATCTACCTTTTGTGTTGAGTGAACTCACCTCTTTGCATATAACTACTCACCTGACTGCATCTAAGTACCTTTTGTGTTGAGTGAACTCATCTCACTGCATATCTAACTTTTGTGTTGAGTGAACTCACCTCACTGCATATCTACCTTTTGTGTTCAGTGAACCCACCTCACCTCACTACCTTTGGGTTGAGTGAACTCACCTCACTGCATATAACTACCTTTGTGTTAAGTGAACTCACCTCACTGCATATCTACCTTTTGTGTTCAGTGAACCCACTTCACTGCATCTACCTACCTTTGTGTTGGGTGAACACACCCCACTGCATCTAACTACCTTTTGTGTTGAGTGAACTCAACTTACTGCATATCTACCTTTTGTGTTCAGTGAACCCACCTCACTGCATATAACTACTCACCTGACTGCATCTAACTACCTTTTGTGTTGAGTGAACTCACCTCACTGCATATCTACCTTTTGTGTTGAGTGAACTCACCTCACTGCATATCTACCTTTTTTGTTCAGTGAACCCACCTCACCTCATTACCTTTGGGTTGAGTGAACTCACCTCACTGCATATCTACCTTTTGTGTTGAGTGAACTCACCTCACTGCATATAACTACTCATCTGACTGCATCTAAGTACCTTTTGTGTTGAGTGAACTCACCTCACTGCATATCTAACTTTTGTGTTGAGTGAACTCACCTCACTGCATATCTACCTTTTGTGTTCAGTGAACCCACCTCACCTCACTACCTTTGTGTTGAGTGAACTCACCTCACTGCATATCTACCTTTTGTGTTCAGTGAACCCACTTCACTGCATCTACCTACCTTTGTGTTGAGTGAACACACCTCACTGCATCTAACTACCTTTTGTGTTGAGTAAACTCAACTTACTGCATATCTACCTTTTGTGTTCAGTGAACCCACCTCACTGCATATAACTACCTTTGGGTTGAGTGAACTCACCTTTTGTGTTGAGTGAACTCACCTCACTGCATATCTACCTTTTGTGTTCAGTGAACCCACCTAACTGCATATAACTACCTTTGGGTTGAGTGAACTCACCTCACTGCATATAACTACCTTTTGTGTTCAGTGAAATCACCTCACTGCATATCTACCTTTTGTGTTGAGTGAACTCACCTCACTGCATATAACGACCTTTGTGTTGAGTGAACGCACCTCACTGCATATCAACCTTTTGTGTTCAATGAAACCCACCTCACTGCATATAACCACCTTTGGGTTGAGTGAACTCACCTTTTGTGTTGAGTGAACTCACCTCACTGCATATCTTCCTTTTGTGTTCAGTGAACAAACCTCACTGCATATAACTACCTTTGGGTTGAGTGAACTCACCTCACTGCATATAACTACCTTTGTGTTGAGTGAACTCACCTCACTGCATATCTACCTTTTGTGTTCAGTGAACCCACCTCACCTCACTACCTTTGGGTTGAGTGAACTCACCTCACTGCATATCTACCTTTTGTGTTCAGTGAACACACTTCACTGCATCTACCTACCTTTGTGTTGAGTGAACACACCTCACTGCATCTAACTACCTTTTGTGTTGAGTGAACTCAACTTACTGCATATCTACCTTTTGTGTTCAGTGAACCCACCTCACTGCATATAACTACCTTTGGGTTGAGTGAACTCACCTTTTGTGTTGAGTGAACTCACCTCACTGCATATCTACCTTTTGTGTTCAGTGAACCCACCTAACTGCATATAACTACCTTTGGGTTGAGTGAACTCACCTCACTGCATATAACTACCTTTGTGTTGAGTGAACTCACCTCTCTGCATATAACTACCTTTTGTGTTCAGTGAACTCACCTCACTGCATATCTACCTTTTGTGTTGAGTGAACTCACCTCACTGCATATAACGACCTTTGTGTTGAGTGAACTCACCTCACTGCATATCTACCTTTTGTGTTGAATGAACTCACCTCACTGCATATAACTACTCACCTGACTGCATCTAACTACCTTTTGTGTTGAGTGAACTCACCTCACTGCATATCTTCCTTTTGTGTTGAGTGAACTCACCTCACTGCATATCTACCTTTTGTGTTCAGTGAACCCACCTCACCTCACTACCTTTGGGTTGAGTGAACTCACCTCACTGCATATAACTACCTTTGTGTTGAGTGAACTCACCTCACTGCATATCTACCTTTTGTGTTCAGTGAACCCACCTCACTGCATCTACCTACCTTTGTGTTGAGTGAACTCACCTCACTGCATCTAACTACCTTTTGTGTTGAGTGATCTAACCTCACTGCATATCTACCTTTTGTGTTCATTGAACCCAACTCACTGCATATAACTACCTTTGGGTCGAGTGAACTCACCTCACTGCATATAACTACCTTTGTGTTGAGTAAACTCACCTCTCTGCATATAACTACCTTTTGTGTTCAGTGAACTCACCTCACTGCATATCTACCTTTTGTGTTGAGTGAACTCACCTCACTGCATATAACGACCTTTGTGTTGAGTGAACGCACCTCACTGCATATCTACCCTTTGTGTTCAGTGAACCCACCTCACTGCATATAACGACCTTTGTGTTGAGTGAACTCACCTCACTGCATATCTACCTTTTGTGTTGAGTGAACTCACCTCACTGCATATAACTACTCACCTGACTGCATCTAACTACCTTTTGTGTTGAGTGAACTCAGCTCACTGCATATCTACCTTTTGTGTTCAGTGAACTCACCTCACTGCATATCTACCTTTTGTGTTGAGTGAACTCACCTCACTGCATATAACGACCTTTGTGTTAAGTGAACTCACCTCACTTCATATCTACCTGTTGTGTTGAGTGAACTCACCTCACTGCATATCTACCTTTTGTGTTGAGTGAACTCACCTCTTTGCATATAACTACTCACCTGACTGCATCTAAGTACCTTTTGTGTTGAGTGAACTCATCTCACTGCATATCTAACTTTTGTGTTGAGTGAACTCACCTCACTGCATATCTACCTTTTGTGTTCAGTGAACCCACTTCACTGCATCTACCTACCTTTGTGTTGGGTGAACTCACCTCACTGCATATAACTACTCATCTGACTGCATCTAAGTACCTTTTGTGTTGAGTGAACTCACCTCACTGCATATCTAACTTTTGTGTTGAGTGAACTCACCTCACTGCATATGTACCTTTTGTGTTCAGTCAACCCACTTCACTGCATCTACCTACCTTTGTGTTGAGTGAACACACCTCACTGCATCTAACTACCTTTTGTGTTGAGTGAACTCAACTTACTGCATATCTACCTTTTGTGTTCAGTGAACCCACCTCACTGCATATAACTACCTTTGGGTTGAGTGAACTCACCTTTTGTGTTGAGTGAACTCACCTCACTGCATATCTACCTTTTGTGTTCAGTGAACCCACCTAACTGCATATAACTACCTTTGGGTTGAGTGAACTCACCTTACTGCATATAACTACCTTTGTGTTGAGTGAACTCACCTCTCTGCATATAACTACCTTTTGTGTTCAGTGAAATCACCTCACTGCATATCTACCTTTTGTGTTGAGTGAACTCACCTCACTGCATATCTACCTTTTGTGTTCAATGAAACCCACCTCACTGCATATAACCACCTTTGGGTTGAGTGAACTCACCTTTTGTGTTGAGTGAACTCACCTCACTGCATATCTTCCTTTTGTGTTCAGTGAACAAACCTCACTGCATATAACTACCTTTGGGTTGAGTGAACTCACCTCACTGCATATAACTACCTTTGTGTTGAGTGAACTCACCTCTGTGCATATAACTACCTTTTGTGTTCAGTGAACTCACCTCACTGCATATCTACCTTTTGTGTTCAGTGAACCCACCTCACCTCACTACCTTTGGGTTGAGTGAACTCACCTCACTGCATATAACTACCTTTGTGTTGAGTGAACTCACCTCACTGCATATCTACCTTTTGTGTTCAGTGAACCCACTTCACTGCATCTACCTACCTTTGTGTTGAGTGAACACACCTCACTGCATCTAACTACCTTTTGTGTTGAGTGAACTCAACTTACTGCATATCTACCTTTTGTGTTCAGTGAACCCACCTCACTGCATATAACTACCTTTGGGTTGAGTGAACTCACCTTTTGTGTTGAGTGAACTCACCTCACTGCATATCTACCTTTTGTGTTGAGTGAAGCCACCTAACTGCATATAACTACCTTTGGGTTGAGTGAACTCACCTCACTGCATATAACTACCTTTGTGTTGAGTGAACTCACCTCTGTGCATATAACTACCTTTTGTGTTCAGTGAACTCACCTCACTGCATATCTACCTTTTGTGTTGAGTGAACTCACCTCACTGCATATAACGACCTTTGTGTTGAGTGATCTCACCTCACTGCATATCTACCTTTTGTGTTAAGTGAACTCACCTCACTGCATATAACTACTCACCTGACTGCATCTAACTACCTTTTGTGTTGAGTGAACTCACCTCACTGCATATCTACCTTTTGTGTTGAGTGAACTCACCTCACTGCATATCTACCTTTTGTGTTCAGTGACCCCACCTCACCTCACTACCTTTGGGTTGAGTGAACTCACCTCACTGCATATAACTACCTTTGTGTTGAGTGAACTCACCTCACTGCATATCTACCTTTTGTGTTCAGTGAACCCACCTCACTGCATCTACCTACCTTTGTGTTGAGTGAACTCACCTCACTGCATCTAACTACCTTTTGTGTTGAGTGATCTAACCTCACTGCATATCTACCTTTTGTGTTCAGTGAACCCAACTCACTGCATATAGCTACCTTTGGGTCGAGTGAACTCACCTCACTGCATATAACTACTTTTGTGTTGAGTAAACTCACCTCTCTGCATATAACTACCTTTTGTGTTCAGTGAACTCACCTCACTGCATATCTACCTTTTGTGTTGAGTGAACTCACCTCACTGCATATAACGACCTTTGTGTTGAGTGAACGCACCTCACTGCATATCTACCTTTTGTGTTCAGTGAACCCACCTCACTGCATATAACTACCTTTGGGTTGAGTGAACTCACCTTTTGTGTTGAGTGAACTCACCTCACTGCATATCTTCCTTTTGTGTTCAGTGAACCCACCTCACTGCATATAACTACCTTTGGGTTGAGTGAACTCACCTCACTGCATATAACTACTTTTGTGTTGAGTGAACTCACCTCTCTGCATATAACTACTTTTTGTTTTCAGTGAACTCACCTCACTGCATATCTACCTTTTGTGTTGAGTGAACTCACCTCACTGCATATAACTACTCACCTGACTGCATCTAACTACCTTTTGTGTTGAGTGAACTCACCTCACTGCATATCTACCTTTTGTGTTGAGTGAACTCACCTCACTGCATATCTACCTTTTGTGTTCAGTGAACCCACCTCACCTCACTACCTTTGGGTTGAGTGAACTCAGCTCACTGCATATAACTACCTTTGTGTTGAGTGAACTCACCTCACTGCATATCTACCTTTTCTGTTCAGTGAACTCACCTCACTGCATATCTACCTTTTGTGTTGAGTGAACTCACCTCACTGCATATAACGACCTTTGTGTTAAGTGAACTCACCTCACTTCATATCTACCTTTTGTGTTGAGTGAACTCACCTCACTGCATATCTACCTTTTGGGTTGAGTGAACTCACCTCACTGCATATAACTACTCACCTGACTGCATCTAAGTACCTTTTGTGTTGAGTGAACTCATCTCACTGCATATCTAACTTTTGTGTTGAGTGAACTCACCTCACTGCATATCTACCTTTTGTGTTCAGTGAACCCACCTCACCTCACTACCTTTGTGTTGAGTGAACTCACCTCACTGCATATAACTACCTTTGTGTTGAGTGAACTCACCTCACTGCATATCTACCTTTTGTGTTCAGTGAACCCACTTCACTGCATCTACCTACCTTTGTGTTGAGTGAACACACCTCACTGCATCTAACTACCTTTTGTGTTGAGTGAACTCAACTTACTGCATATCTACCTTTTGTGTTCAGTGAACCCACCTCACTGCATATAATTGCCTTTGGGTTGAGTGAACTCACCTTTTGTGTTGAGTGAACTCACCTCACTGCATATCTACCTTTTGTGTTCAGTGAACCCACCTCACTGCATATAACTACCTTTGGGTTAAATGAACTCACCTCACTGCATATAACTACCTTTGTGTTGAGTGAACTCACCTCTCTGCATATAACTACCTTTTGTGTTCAGTGAACTCACCTCACTGCATATCTACCTTTTGTGTTGAGTGAACTCACCTCACTGCAGATAACAACCTTTGTGTTGAGTGAACTCACCTCACTGCATATCTACCTTTTGTGTTCAGTGAACTCACCTCATTGCATATAACTACTCACCTGACTGCATCTAACTACCTTTTGTGTTGAGTGAACTCACCTCACTGCATATCTACCTTTTGTGTTGAGTGAACTTACCTCACTGCATATCTACCTTTTGTGTTCAGTGAACCCACCTCACCTTACTACCTTTGGGTTGAGTGAACTCACCTCACTGCATATAACTACCTTTGTGTTGAGTGAACTCACCTCACTGCATATCTACCTTTTGTGTTCAGTGAACCCACCTCACTGCACATACCTACCTTTGTGTTGAGTGAACTCACCTTACTGCATCTAACTACCTTTTGTGTTGAGTGATCTAACCTCACTGCATATCTACCTTTTGTGTTCAGTGAACCCACCTCACTGCATATAACTACCTTTGGGTCGAGTGAACTCACCTTTTGTGTTGAGTGAACTCACCTCACTGCATATCTACCTTTTGTGTTCAGTGAACCCACCTCACTGCATATCTACCTTTTGTGTTGAGTGAACTCACCTCACTGCATATAACGACCTTTGTGTTGAGTGAACGCACCTCACTGCATATCTACCTTTTGTGTTCAGTGAACCCACCTCACTGCATATAACTACCTTTGGGTTGAGTGAACTCACCTTTTGTGTTGAGTGAACTCACCTCACTGCATATCTTCCTTTTGTGTTCAGTGAACCCACCTCACTGCATATAACTACCTTTGGGTTGAGTGAACTCACCTCACTGCATATAACTACCTTTGTGTTTAGTGAACTCACCTCTCTGCATATAACTACCTTTTGTATTCAGTGAACTCACCTCACTGCATATCTACCTTTTGTGTTGAGTGAACTCACCTCACTGCATATAACGACCTTTGTGTTGAGTGAACTCACCTCACTGCATATCTACCTTTTGTGTTGAGTGAACTCACCTCACTGCATATAACTAATCACCTGACTGCATCTAACTACCTTTTGTGTTGAGTGAACTCACCTCACTGCATATCTACCTTTTGTGTTGAGTGAACTCACCTCACTGCATATCTACCTTTTGTGTTCAGTGAACCCACCTCACCTCACTACCTTTGGGTTGAGTGAACTCAGCTCACTGCATATAACTACCTTTGTGTTGAGTGAACTCACCTCACTGCATATCTACCTTTTGTGTCGAGTGAACTCACCTCACTGCATATAACTACTCACCTGACTACATCTAACTACCTTTTGTGTTGAGTGAACTCACCTCACTGCATATCTACCTTTTGTGTTCAGTGAACCCACCTCACCTCACTACCTTTGGGTTGAGTGAACTCACCTGACTGCATATAACTACCTTTGTGTTGAGTGAACTAACCTCACTGCATATTTACCTTTTGTGTTCAGTGAACCCACCTCACTGCATCTACCTACCTTTGTGTTGAGTGAACTCACCTCAGTGCATCTAACTACATTTTGTGTTGAGTGAACTCACCTCACTGCATATCTACCTTTTGTGTTCAGTGAACCCACCTCACTGCATATAACTACCTTTGGGTCTAGTGAACTCACCTTTTGTGTTGAGTGAACTCACCTCACTGCATATCTACCTTTTGTGTTCAGTGAACCCACCTCACTGCATATAACTACGTTTGGATTGAGTGAACTCACCTCTCTGAATATAACTACCTTTTGTGTTCAGTGAACTCACCTCACTGCATATCTACCTTTTGTGTTGAGTGAACTCACCTCACTGCATATAACGACCTTTGTGATGAGTGAACGCACCTCCCTGCATATCTACCTTTTGTGTTCAGTGAACACACCTCACTGCATATAACTACCTTTGGGTTGAGTGAACTCACCTCACTGCATATAACTACCTTTTGTGTTCAGTGAACTCACCCCACTGCATATCTACCTTTTGTGTTGAGTGAACTCACCTCACTGCATATAACGACCTTTGTGTTAAGTGAACTCACCTCACTGCATATAACTACCTTTTGTGTTCAGTGAACTCACCTCACTGCATATCTACCTTTTGTGTTGAGTGAACTCACCTCACTGCATATAACGACCTTTGTGTTGAGTGAATTCACCTCACTGCATATGTACCTTTTGTGTTGAGTGAACTCACCTCACTGCATATAACTACTCACCTGACTGCATCTAACTACTTTTCGTGTTGAGTGAACTCACCTCACTGCATATAACTACCTTTGTGTTGAGTGAACTTACCTCTCTGCATATAACTACCTTTTGTGTTCAGTGAACTCACCTCACTGCATATCTACCTTTTGTGTTGAGTGAACTCACCTCACTGCATATAACGACCTTTGTGTTGAGTGAACGCACCTCACTGCATATAACTACTCACCTGACTGCATCTAACTACTTTTTGTGTTGAGTGAACTCACCTCACTGCATATCTAACTTTTGTGTTGAGTGAACTCCCCTCACTGCATATCTACCTTTTGTGTTCAGTGAACCCACCTCTCCTCACTACCTTTGTGTTGAGTGAACTCACCTCACTGCATATCTACCTTTTGTGTTCAGTGAACCCACCTCACTGCATCTACCTACCTTTGTGTTGAGTGAACACACCTCACTGCATCTAACTACCTTTTGTGTTGAGTGAACTCACCTCACTGCATATCTACCTTTTGTGTTCAGTGAACCCACCTCACTGCATATAACTACCTTTGAGTTGAGTGAACTCACCTTTTGTGTTGAGTGAACTCACCTCACTGCATATCTACCTTTTGTGTTCAGTGAACCCACCTCACTGCATATAACTACCTTTGGGTTGAGTGAACTTACCTCACTGCATATAACTACCTTTGTGTTGAGTGAACTCACCTCTCTGCATATAACTACCTTTTGTGTTGAGTGAACTCACCTCACTGCATATAACGACCTTTGTGTTAAGTGAACTCACCTCACTGCATATCTACCTTTTGTGTTGAGTGAACTCACCTCACTGCATATAACTAGTCACCTGACTGCATCTAAGTACCTTTTGTGTTGAGTGAACTCACCTCACTGCATATCTAACTTTTGTGTTGAGTGAACTCACCTCACTGCATATCTACCTTTTGTGTTCAGTGAACCCACCTCACCTCACTACCTTTGGGTTGAGTGAACTCACCTCACTGCATATAACTACCTTTGTGTTGAGTGAACTCACCTCACTGCATATCTACCTTTTGTGTTCAGTGAACCCACTTCACTGCATCTACCTACCTTTGTGTTGAGTGAACACACCTCACTGCATCTAACTACCTTTTGTGTTGAGTGAACTCAACTTACTGCATATCTACCTTTTGTGTTCAGTGAACCCACCTCACTGCATATAACTACCTTTGGGTTGAGTGAACTCACCTTTTGTGTTGAGTGAACTCACCTCACTGCATATCTACCTTTTGTGTTCAGTGAACCCACCTCACTGCATATAACTACCTTTGGGTTGAGTGAACTCACCTCACTGCATATAACGACCTTTGTGTTGAGTGAACTCACCTCACTGCATATCTACCTTTTGTGTTGAGTGAACTCACCTCACTGCATATAACTACTCACCTGACTGCATCTAACTACCTTTTGTGTTGAGTGAACTCACCTCACTGCATATCTACCTTTTGTGTTGAGTGAACTCACCTCACTGCATATCTACCTTTTGTGTTCAGTGAACCCACCTCACCTCACTACCTTTGGGTTGAGTGAACTCACCTCACTGCATCTAACTACCTGTTGTGTTGAGTGATCTAACCTCACTGCATATCTACCTTTTGTGTTCAGTGAACCCACCTCACTGCATATAACTACCTTTGGGTCGAGTGAACTCACCTTTTGTGTTGAGTGAACTCACCTCACTGAAGAAGTCAATCCTCCATGGGAGGGGCCTAACACTAACTAAATCCTAACCTATGTATATGCATAGCCTGGGTGCGGCTAATCAAATAAAATTGAAAATTGAAAATTGCGCAAAAGGTGGATCAGCGCAACACCAGGCCGCCTCCGAATGGCCTCCATCAGAGATGCGCTGAGCCCCCCCAGGAACTACAAACGCACCTTGAACCCAAACAGAAGCTCTGCATATACACCAAAAGCATGGCTGTTAAGTGGGAGCAGCTGACCAAAAACGAATTACATTAGTACATAGCAAGGAAATGAGCAGCGCTACTTAAAAACAGACTAGTGGCTACCTGCAAGAGAGTGCAAGCCCCACTTGTGGGGTCGAATACACACCGAGCATACACATGACCTGTCTACCACTAGAGGAGGATGTTGGTTTCCATTAACAGCTTGCATGCAACCTATTAAGTACTCGTCCCTCCCACTGCGAAGAAGTCAATCCTCCATGGGAGGGGCCTAACACTAACTAAATCCTAACCTATGTATATGCATAGCCTGGGTGCGGCTAATCAAATAAAATCGAAAATTGAAAATTGCGCAAAAGGTGGATCAGCGCAACACCAGGCCGCCTCCGAATGGCCTCCATCAGAGATGCGCTGAGCCCCCCCAGGAACTACAAACGCACCTTGAACCCAAACAGAAGCTCTGCATATACACCAAAAGCATGGCTGTTAAGTGGAAGCAGCTGACCAAAAACGAATTACATTAGTACATAGCAAGGAAATGAGCAGCGCTACTTAAAAACAGACTAGTGGCTACCTGCAAGAGAGTGCAAGCCCCACTTGTGGGGTCGAATACACACCGAGCATACACATGACCTGTCTACCACTAGAGGAGGATGTTGGTTTACACCTTTTGTGTTGAGTGAACTCACCTCACTGCATATCTACCTTTTGTGTTCAGTGAACCCACCTCACCTCACTACCTTTGGGTTGAGTGAACTCACCTCACTGCATATAACTACCTTTGTGTTGAGTGAACTCACCTCACTGCATATCTACCTTTTGTGTTCAGTGAACCCACTTCACTGCATCTACCTACCTTTGTGTTGGGTGAACACACCTCACTGCATCTAACTACCTTTTGTGTTGAGTGAACTCAACTTACTGCATATCTACCTTTTGTGTTCAGTGAACCCACCTCACTGCATATAACTACTCACCTGACTGCATCTAACTACCTTTTGTGTTGAGTGAACTCACCTCACTGCATATCTACCTTTTGTGTTGAGTGAACTCACCTCACTGCATATCTACCTTTTTTGTTCAGTGAACCCACCTCACCTCATTACCTTTGGGTTGAGTGAACTCACCTCACTGCATATAACGACCTTTGTGTTGAGTGAACTCACCTCACTGCATATCTACCTTTTGTGTTGAGTGAACTCACCTCACTGCATATAACTACTCATCTGACTGCATCTAAGTACCTTTTGTGTTGAGTGAACTCACCTCACTGCATATCTAACTTTTGTGTTGAGTGAACTCACCTCACTGCATATCGACCTTTTGTGTTCAGTGAACCCACCTCACCTCACTACCTTTGTGTTAAGTGAACTCACCTCACTGCATATCTACCTTTTGTGTTCAGTGAACCCACTTCACTGCATCTACCTACCTTTGTGTTGAGTGAACACACCTCACTGCATCTAACTACCTTTTGTGTTGAGTGAACTCAACTTACTGCATATCTTCCTTTTGTGTTCAGTGAACCCACCTCACTGGATATAACTACCTTTGGGTTGAGTGAACTCACCTTTTGTGTTGAGTGAACTCACCTCACTGCATATCTACCTTTTGTGTTCAGTGAACCCACCTAACTGCATATAACTACCTTTGGGTTGAGTGAACTCACCTCACTGCATATAACTACCTTTGTGTTGAGTGAACTCACCTCTCTGCATATAACTACCTTTTGTGTTCAGTGAACTCACCTCACTGCATATCTACCTTTTGTGTTGAGTGAACTCACCTCACTGCATATAACGACCTTTGTGTTGAGTGAACGCACCTCACTGCATATAACTACTCACCTGACTGCATCTAACTACTTTTTGTGTTGAGTGAACTCACCTCACTGCATATCTAACTTTTGTGTTGAGTGAACTCACCTCACTGCATATCTACCTTTTGTGTTCAGTGAACCCACCTCACTGCATCTACCTACCTTTGTGTTGAGTGAACACACCTCACTGCATCTAACTACCTTTTGTGTTGAGTGAACTCACCTCACTGCATATCTACCTTTTGTGTTCAGTGAACCCACCTCACTGCATATAACTACCTTTGAGTTGAGTGAACTCACCTTTTGTGTTGAGTGAACTCACCTCACTGCATATCTACCTTTTGTGTTCAGTGAACCCACCTCACTGCATATAACTACCTTTGAGTTGAGTGAACTCACCTCACTGCATATAACTACCTTTGTGTTGAGTGAACTCACCTCTCTGCATATAACTACCTTTTGTGTTCAGTGAACTCACCTCACTGCATATAACGACCTTTGTGTTAAGTGAACTCACCTCACTGCATATCTACCTTTTGTGTTGAGTGAACTCACCTCACTGCATATAACGACCTTTGTGTTGAGTGAATTCACCTCACTGCATATGTACCTTTTGTGTTGAGTGAACTCACCTCACTGCATATCTAACTTTTGTGTTGAGTGAACTCACCTCACTGCATATCTACCTTTTGTGTTCAGTGAACCCACCTCACCTCACTACCTTTGGGTTGAGTGAACTCACCTCACTGCATATAACTACCTTTGTGTTGAGTGAACTCACCTCACTGCATATCTACCTTTTGTGTTCAGTGAACCCACTTCACTGCATCTACCTACCTTTGTGTTGAGTGAACACACCTCACTGCATCTAACTACCTTTTGTGTTGAGTGAACTCAACTTACTGCATATCTACCTTTTGTGTTCAGTGAACCCACCTCACTGCATATAACTACCTTTGGGTTGAGTGAACTCACCTCACTGCATATAACGACCTTTGTGTTGAGTGAACTCACCTCACTGCATATCTACCTTTTGTGTTGAGTGAACTCACCTCACTGCATATAACTACTCACCTGACTGCATCTAACTACCTTTTGTGTTGAGTGAACTCACCTCACTGCATATCTACCTTTTGTGTTGAGTGAACTCACCTCACTGCATATCTACCTTTTGTGTTCAGTGAACCCACCTCACCTCACTACCTTTGGGTTGAGTGAACTCACCTCACTGCATCTAACTATCTTTTGTGTTGAGTGATCTAACCTCACTGCATATCTACCTTTTGTGTTCAGTGAACCCACCTCACTGCATATAACTACCTTTGGGTCGAGTGAACTCACCTTTTGTGTTGAGTGAACTCACCTCACTGAAGAAGTCAATCCTCCATGGGAGGGGCCTAACACTAACTAAATCCTAACCTATGTATATGCATAGCCTGGGTGCGGCTAATCAAATAAAATCGAAAATTGAAAATTGCGCAAAAGGTGGATCAGCGCAACACCAGGCCGCCTCCGAATGGCCTCCATCAGAGATGCGCTGAGCCCCCCCAGGAACTACAAACGCACCTTGAACCCAAACAGAAGCTCTGCATATACACCAAAAGCATGGCTGTTAAGTGGGAGCAGCTGACCAAAAACAAATTACATTAGTACATAGCAAGGAAATGAGCAGCGCTACTTAAAACCAGACTAGTGGCTACCTGCAAGAGAGTGCAAGCCCCACTTGTGGGGTCGAATACACACCGAGCATACACATGACCTGTCTACCACTAGAGGAGGATGTTGGTTTCCATTAACAGCTTGCATGCAACCTATTAAGTACTCGTCCCTCCCACTGCGAAGAAGTCAATCCTCCATGGGAGGGGCCTAACACTAACTAAATCCTAACCTATGTATATGCATAGCCTGGGTGCGGCTAATCAAATAAAATCGAAAATTGAAAATTGCGCAAAAGGTGGATCAGCGCAACACCAGGCCTCCTCCGAATGGCCTCCATCAGAGATGCGCTGAGCCCCCCCAGGAACTACAAACGCACCTTGAACCCAAACAGAAGCTCTGCATATACACCAAAAGCATGGCTGTTAAGTGGGAGCAGCTGACCAAAAACGAATTACATTAGTACATAGCAAGGAAATGAGCAGCGCTACTTAAAAAAAGACTAGTGGCTACCTGCAAGAGAGTGCAAGCCCCACTTGTGGGGTCGAATACACACCGAGCATACACATGACCTGTCTACCACTAGAGGAGGATGTTGGTTTACACCTTTTGTGTTGAGTGAACTCACCTCACTGCATATCTACCTTTTGTGTTCAGTGAACCCACCTCACCTCACTACCTTTGGGTTGAGTGAACTCACCTCACTGCATATAACTACCTTTGTGTTGAGTGAACTCACCTCACTGCATATCTACCTTTTGTGTTCAGTGAACCCACTTCACTGCATCTACCTACCTTTGTGTTGGGTGAACACACCTCACTGCATCTAACTACCTTTTGTGTTGAGTGAACTCAACTTACTGCATATCTACCTTTTGTGTTCAGTGAACCCACCTCACTGCATATAACTACTCACCTGACTGCATCTAACTACCTTTTGTGTTGAGTGAACTCACCTCACTGCATATCTACCTTTTGTGTTGAGTGAACTCACCTCACTGCATATCTACCTTTTTTGTTCAGTGAACCCACCTCACCTCATTACCTTTGGGTTGAGTGAACTCACCTCACTGCATATAACGACCTTTGTGTTGAGTGAACTCACCTCACTGCATATCTACCTTTTGTGTTGAGTGAACTCACCTCACTGCATATAACTACTCATCTGACTGCATCTAAGTACCTTTTGTGTTGAGTGAACTCACCTCACTGCATATCTAACTTTTGTGTTGAGTGAACTCACCTCACTGCATATCTACCTTTTGTGTTCAGTGAACCCACCTCACCTCACTACCTTTGTGTTGAGTGAACTCACCTCACTGCATATCTACCTTTTGTGTTCAGTGAACCCACTTCACTGCATCTACCTACCTTTGTGTTGAGTAAACACACCTCACTGCATCTAACTACCTTTTGTGTTGAGTGAACTCAACTTACTGCATATCTACCTTTTGTGTTCAGTGAACCCACCTCACTGCATATAACTACCTTTGGGTTGAGTGAACTCACCTTTTGTGTTGAGTGAACTCACCTCACTGCATATCTACCTTTTGTGTTCAGTGAACCCACCTAACTGCATATAACTACCTTTGGGTTGAGTGAACTCACCTCACTGCATATAACTACCTTTGTGTTGAGTGAACTCACCTCTCTGCATATAACTACCTTTTGTGTTCAGTGAACTCACCTCACTGCATATCTACCTTTTGTGTTGAGTGATCTCACCTCACTGCATATAACGACCTTTGTGTTGAGTGAACGCACCTCACTGCTTATAACTACTCACCTGACTGCATCTAACTACTTTTTGTGTTGAGTGAACTCACCTCACTGCATATCTAACTTTTGTGTTGAGTGAACTCACCTCACTGCATATCTACCTTTTGTGTTTAGTGAACCCACCTCACCTCACTACCTTTGTTTTGAGTGAACTCACCTCACTGCATATCTACCTTTTGTGTTCAGTGAACCCACCTCACTGCATCTACCTACCTTTGTGTTGAGTGAACACACCTCACTGCATCTAACTACCTTTTGTGTTGAGTGAACTCACCTCACTACATATCTACCTTTTGTGTTCAGTGAACCCACCTCACTGCATATAACTACCTTTGAGTTGAGTGAACTCACCTTTTGTGTTGAGTGAACTCACCTCACTGCATATCTACCTTTTGTGTTCAGTGAACCCACCTCACTGCATATAACTACCTTTGGGTTGAGTGAACTCACCTCACTGCATATAACTACCTTTGTGTTGAGTGAACTCACCTCTCTGCATATAACTACCTTTTGTGTTCAGTGAACTCACCTCACTGCATATAACGGCCTTTGTGTTAAGTGAACTCACCTCACTG
The DNA here is from genome assembly GCF_040937935.1 of Hyperolius riggenbachi. Taxonomy (NCBI): domain Eukaryota; kingdom Metazoa; phylum Chordata; class Amphibia; order Anura; family Hyperoliidae; genus Hyperolius; species Hyperolius riggenbachi. The sequence continues at coordinate 315,978,607 of NC_090646.1, read as the reverse complement.
CATATCTACCTTTTGTGTTGAGTGAACTCACGTCACTGCATATAACGACCTTTGTGTTGAGTGAATTCACCTCACTGCATATGTACCTTTTGTGTTGAGTGAACTCACCTCACTGCATATAACTAGTCACCTGACTGCATCTAAGTACCTTTTGTGTTGAGTGAACTCACCTCACTGCATATCTAACTTTTGTGTTGAGTGAACTCACCTCACTGCATATCTACCTTTTGTGTTCAGTGAACCCACCTCACCTCACTACCTTTGGGTTGAGTGAACTCACCTCACTGCATATAACTACCTTTGTGTTGAGTGAACTCACCTCACTGCATATCTACCTTTTGTGTTCAGTGAACCTACTTAACTGCATCTACCTACCTTTGTGTTGAGTGAACACACCTCACTGCATCTAACTACCTTTTGTGTTGAGTGAACTCAACTTACTGCATATCTACCTTTTGTGTTCAGTGAACTCACCTCACTGCATATAACTACCTTTGGGTTGAGTGAACTCACCTTTTGTGTTGAGTGAACTCACCTCACTGCATATCTACCTTTTGTGTTCAGTGAACCCACCTCACTGCATATAACTACCTTTGGGTTGAGTGAACTCACCTCACTGCATATAACGACCTTTGTGTTGAGTGAACTCACCTCACTGCATATCTACCTTTTGTGTTGAGTGAACTCACCTCACTGCATATAACTACTCACCTGACTGCATCTAACTACCTTTTGTGTTGAGTGAACTCACCTCACTGCATATCTACCTTTTGTGTTGAGTGAACTCATCTCACTGCATATCTACCTTTTGTGTTCAGTGAACCCACCTCACCTCACTACCTTTGGGTTGAGTGAACTCACCTCACTGCATCTAACTACCTTTTGTGTTGAGTGATCTAACCTCACTGCATATCTACCTTTTGTGTTCAGTGAACCCACCTCACTGCATATAACTACCTTTGGGTCGAGTGAACTCACCTTTTGTGTTGAGTGAACTCACCTCACTGAAGAAGTCAATCCTCCATGGGAGGGGCCTAACACTAACTAAATCCTAACCTATGTATATGCATAGCCTGGGTGCGGCTAATCAAATAAAATCGAAAATTGAAAATTGCGCAAAAGGTGGATCAGCGCAACACCAGGCCGCCTCCGAATGGCCTCCATCAGAGATGCGCTGAGCCCCCCCAGGAACTACAAACGCACCTTGAACCCAAACAGAAGCTCTGCATATACACCAAAAGCATGGCTGTTAAGTGGGAGCAGCTGACCAAAAACGAATTACATTAGTACATAGCAAGGAAATGAGCAGCGCTACTTAAAAACAGACTAGTGGCTACCTTCAGTGAACTCACCTCACTGCATATCTACCTTTTGTGTTAAGTAAACTCACCTCACTGCATATAACTACCTTTGTGTTGAGTGAACTCACCTCACTGCATATCTACCTTTTGTGTTCAGTGAATCCACCTCACCTCACTACCTTTGGGTTGAGTGAACTCACCTGACTGCATATAACTACCTTTGTGTTGAGTGAACTAACCTCACTGCATATCTACCTTTTGTGTTCAGTGAACCCACCTCACTGCATCTACCTACCTTTGTGTTGAGTGAACTCATCTCACTGCATCTAACTACATTTTGTGTTGAGTGAACTCACCTCACTGCATATCTACCTTTTGTGTTCAGTGAACCCACCTCACTGCATATAACTACCTTTGGGTTGAGTGAACTCACCTCACTGCATATAACTACCTTTGTCTTGAGTAAACTCACCTCTCTGAATATAACTACCTTTTGTGTTCAGTGAACTCACCTCACTGCATATCTACCATTTGTGTTGAGTGAACTCACCTCACTGCATATAACGACCTTTGTGATGAGTGAACGCACCTCCCTGCATATCTACCTTTTGTGTTCAGTGAACCCACCTCACTGCATATAACTACTCACCTGACTGCATCTAACTACCTTTTGTGTTGAGTGAACTCACCTCACTGCATATCTACCTTTTGTGTTGAGTGAACTCACCTCACTGCATATCTACCTTTTGTGTTCAGAGAACCCACCTCACCTCATTACCTTTGGGTTAAGTGAACTCAGCTCACTGCATATAACTACCTTTGTGTTGAGTGAACTCACCTCTCTGCATATAACTACCTTTTGTATTCAGTGAACTCACCTCACTGCATATCTACCTTTTGTGTTAAGTGAACTCACCTCACTGCATATAACGACCTTTGTGTTGAGTGAACTCACCTCACTGCATATCTACCTTTTGTGTTGAGTGAACTCACCTCACTGCATATAACTACTCATCTGACTGCATCTAAGTACCTTTTGTGTTGAGTGAACTCACCTCACTGCATATCTAACTTTTGTGTTGAGTGAACTCACCTCACTGCATATCTACCTTTTGTGTTCAGTGAACCCACCTCACCTCACTACCTTTGGGTTGAATGAACTCACCTCACTGCATATAACTACCTTTGTGTTGAGTGAACTCACCTCACTGCATATCTACCTTTTGTGTTCAGTGAACCCACTTCACTGCATCTACCTACCTTTGTGTTGAGTGAACACACCTCACTGCATCTAACTACCTTTTGTGTTGAGTGAACTCCACTTACTGCATATCTACCTTTTGTGTTCAGTGAACCCACCTCACTGCGAATAACTACCTTTGGGTTGAGTGAACTCACCTTTTGTGTTGAGTGAACTCACCTCACTGCATATCTACCTTTTGTGTTCAGTGAACCCACCTAACTGCATATAACTACCTTTGGGTTGAGTGAACTCACCTCACTGCATATAACTACCTTTGTGTTGAGTGAACTCACCTCTCTGCATATAACTACCTTTTGTGTTCAGTGAACTCACCTCACTGCATATCTACTTTTTGTGTTGAGTGAACCCACCTCACTTCATATAACTACCTTTGGGTTGAGTGAACTCACATTTTGTGTTGAGTGAACTCACCTCACCGCATATCTTCCTTTTGTGTTCAGTGAACCCACCTCACTGCATATAACTACCTTTGGGTTGAGTGAACTCACCTCACTGCATATAACTACCTTTTGTATTCAGTGAACTCACCTCACTGCATATCTACCTTTTGTGTTGAGTGAACTCACCTTACTGCATATAACGACCTTTGTGTTGAGTGAACTCACCTCACTGCATATCTACCTTTTGTGTTGAGTGAACTCACCTCACTGCATATAACTACTCACCTGACTGCATCTAACTACCTTTTGTGTTGAGTGAACTCACCTCACTGCATATCTACCTTTTGTGTTGAGTGAACTCACCTCACTGCATATCTACCTTTTGTGTTCAGTGAACCCACCTCACCTCACTACCTTTGGGTTGAGTGAACTCAGCTCACTGCATATAACTACCTTTGTGTTGAGTGAACTCACCTCACTGCATATCTACCTTTTGTGTTCAGTGAACTCACCTCACTGCATATCTACCTTTTGTGTTGAGTGAACTCACCTCACTGCATATAACAACCTTTGTGTTAAGTTAACTCACCTCACTTCATATCTACCTTTTGTGTTGAGTGAACTCACCTCACTGCATATCTACCTTTTGTGTTGAGTGAACTCACCTCACTGCATATAACTACTCACCTGACTGCATCTAAGTACCTTTTGTGTTGAGTGAACTCATCTCACTGCATATCTAACTTTTGTGTTCAGTGAACTCACCTCACTGCCTATCTACCTTTTGTGTTCAGTGAACCCACCTCACCTCACTACCTTTGGGTTGAGTGAACTCACCTCACTGCATATAACTACCTTTGTGTTGAGTGAACTCACCTCACTGCATATCTACCTTTTGTGTTCAGTGAACCCACTTCACTGCATCTAACTACCTTTTGTGTTGAGTGAACTCAACTTACTGCATATCTACCTTTTGTGTTCAGTGAACCCACCTCACTGCATATAACTACTCACCTGACTGCATCTAACTACCTTTCTTGTTGAGTGAACTCACCTCACTGCATATCCACCATTTGTGTTGAGTGAACTCACCTCACTGCATATCTACCTTTTGTGTTCAGTGAACCCACCTCACCTCATTACCTTTGGGTTGAGTGAACTCAGCTCACTGCATATAACTACCTTTGTGTTGAGTGAACTCACCTCACTGCATATCTACCTTTTGTGTTGAGTGAACTCTCCTCACTGCATATAACTACTCACCTGACTGCATCTAACTACCTTTGTGTTGAGTGAACTCACCTCTCTGCATATAACTACCTTTTCTATTCAGTGAACTCACCTCACTGCATATCTACCTTTTGTGTTAAGTGAACTCACCTCACTGCATATAACTACCTTTGTGTTGAGTGAACTCACCTCACTGCATATCTACCTTTTGTGCTCAGTGAACCCACCTCACTGCATATAACTACCTTTGGGTTGAGTGAACTCACCTCACTGCATATAACTACCTTTGTGTTGAGTGAACTCACCTCTCTGCATATAACTACCTTTTGTGTTCAGTGAACTCACCTCACTGCATATAACGACCTTTGTGTTAAGTGAACTCACCTCACTGCATATCTACCTTCTGTGTTGAGTGAACTCACCTCACTGCATATAACGACCTTTGTGTTGAGTGAATTCACCTCACTGCATATGTACCTTTTGTGTTGAGTGAACTCACCTCACTGCATATAACTACTCACCTGACTGCATCTAACTACCTTTTGTGTTGAGTGAACTCACCTCACTGCATATCTAACTTTTGTGTTGAGTGAACTCACCTCACTGCATATCTACCTTTTGTGTTCAGTGAACCCACCTCACCTCACTACCTTTGGGTTGAGTGAACTCACCTCACTGCATATAACTACCTTTGTGTTGAGTGAACTCACCTCACTACATATCTACCTTTTGTGTTCAGTGAACCCACCTCAATGCATCTACCTACCTTTGTGTTGAGTGAACACACCTCACTGCATCTAACTACCTTTTGTGTTGAGTGAACTCACCTCACTGCATATCTACCTTTTGTGTTCAGTGAACCCACCTCACTGCATATAACTACCTTTGGGTTTAGTGAACTCACCTTTTGTGTTGAATGAACTCACCTCAATGCATATCTACCTTTTGTGTTCAGTGAACCCACCTCACTGCATATAACGACCTTTGTATTGAGTGAACTCACCTCACTGCATATCTAGCTTTTGTGTTCAGTGAACCCAACTCACTGCATCTACCTACCTTTGTGTTGAGTGAACTCACATCACTGCATCTAACTACATTTTGTGTTGAGTGAACTCACCTCACTGCATATCTACCTTTTGTGTTCAGTGAACCCCCCTCACTGCATATAACTACCTTTGGGTTTAGTGAACTCACCTTTTGTGTTGAGTGAACTCACCTCACTGCATATCTACCTTTTGTGTTCAGTGAACCCACCTCACTGCATATAACTACCTTTGGGTTAAGTGAACTCACCTTTTGTGTTGAGTGAACTCACCTCACTGCATATCTTCCTTTTGTGTTCAGAGAACCCATCTCACTGCATATAACTACCTTTGGGTTGAGTGAACTCACCTCTCTGCATATAACTACCTTTTGTGTTCAGTGTACTCACCTCACTGCATATCTGCCTTTTGTGTTGAGTGAACTCACCTCACTGCATATAACGACCTATGTGTTAAGTAAACTCACCTCACTGCATATCTACCTTTTGTGTTGAGTGTACTCACCTCACTGCATATAACGACCTTTGTGTTGAGTGAATTCACCTCACTGCATATGTACCTTTTGTGTTGAGTGAACTCACCTCACTGCATATAACTACTCACCTGACTGCATCTAACTACCTTTTGTGTTGAGTGAACTCACCTCACTGCATATCTAACTTTTGTGTTGAATGAACTCACCTCACTGCATATCTACCTTTTGTGTTCAGTAAACCCACCTCACCTCACTACCTTTGGGTTGAGTGAACTCACCTCACTGCATATCTACCTTTTGTGTTGAGTGAACTCACCTCACTGCATATAACGACCTTTGTGTTGAGTGAATTCACCTCACTGCATATGTACCTTTTGTGTTGAGTGAACTCATCTCACTGCATATAACTACTCACCTGACTGCATCTAACTACCTTTTGTGTTGAGTGAACTCACCTCACTGCATATCTACCTTTTGTGTTGAGTGAACTCACCTCACTGCATATCTACCTTTTGTGTTCAGTGAACCCACCTCACCTCATTACCTTTGGGTTTAGTGAACCCAGCTCACAGCATATCTACCTTTTGTGTTGAGTGAACTCACCTCACTGCATATAACTACTCACCTGACTGCATCTAACTACCTTTGTGTTGAGTGAACTCACCTCTCTGCATATAACTACCTTTTGTATTCAGTGAACCCACCTCACCTTACTACCTTTGGGTTGAGTGAACTCACCTCACTGCATATAACTACCTTTGTGTTGAGTGAACTCACCTCACTGCATATCTACCTTTTGTGTTCAGTGAACCCACTTCACTGCATCTACCTACCTTTGTGTTGAGTGAACACACCTCACTGCATCTAACTACCTTTTGTGTTGAGTGAACTCAACTTACTGCATATCTACCTTTTGTGTTCAGTGAACCCACCACACTGCATATAACTACCTTTGGGTTGAGTGAACTCACCTTTTGTGTTGAGTGAACTCACCTCACTGCATATCTACCTTTTGTGTTCAGTGAACCCACCTCACTGCATATAACTACCTTTGGGTTGAGTGAACTCACCTCACTGCATATAACTACCTTTGTGTTGAGTGAACTCACCTCTCTCCATATAACTACCTTTTGTGTTCAGTGAACTCACCTCACTGCATATCTACCTTTTGTGTTGAGTGAACTCACCTCACTGCATATAACGACCTTTGTGTTGAGTGAACGCACCTCACTGCATATCTACCTTTTGTGTTCAGTGAACCCACCTCACTGCATATAACTACCTTTGGGTTGAGTGAACTCACCTTTTGTGTTGAGTGAACTCACCTCACTGCATATCTTCCTTTTGTGTTCAGTGAACCCACCTCACTGCATATAACTACCTTTGGGTTGAGTGAACTCACCTCACTGCATATAACTACCTTTGTGTTGAGTGAACTCACCTCTCTGCATATAACTACCTTTTGTATTCAGTGAACTTACCTCACTGCATATTTACCTTTTGTGTTGAGTGAACTCACCTCACTGCATATAACGACCTTTGTGTTGAGTGAACTCACCTCACTGCATATCTACCTTTTGTGTTGAGTGAACTCACCTCACTGCATATAACTACTCACCTGACTGCATCTAACTACCTTTTGTGTTGAGTGAACTCACCTCACTGCATATCTACCTTTTGTGTTGAGTGAACTCACCTCACTGCATATCTACCTTTTGTGTTCAGTGAACCCACCTCACCTCACTACCTTTGGGTTGAGTGAACTCAGCTCACTGCATATCTACCTTTTGTGTTCAGTGAACTCACCTCACTGCATATCTACCTTTTGTGTTGAGTGAACTCACCTCACTGCATATAACGACCTTTGTGTTAAGTGAACTCACCTCACTTCATATCTACCTTTTGTGTTGAGTGAACTCACCTCACTGCATATCTACCTTTTGTGTTGAGTGAACTCACCTCACTGCATATAACTACTCACCTGACTGCATCTAAGTACCTTTTGTGTTGAGTGAACTCATCTCACTGCATATCTAACTTTTGTGTTGAGTGAACTCACCTCACTGCCTATCTAACTTTTGTGTTCAGTGAACCCACCTCACCTCACTACCTTTGGGTTGAGTGAACTCACCTCACTGCATATAACTACCTTTGTGTTGAGTGAACTCACCTCACTGCATATCTACCTTTTGTGTTCAGTGAACCCACTTCACTGCATCTACCTACCTTTGTGTTGAGTGAACACACCTCACTGCATCTAACTACCTTTTGTGTTGAGTGAACTCAACTTACTGCATATCTACCTTTTGTGTTCAGTGAACCCACCTCACTGCATATAACTACTCACCTGACTGCATCTAACTACCTTTTGTGTTGAGTGAACTCACCTCACTGCATATCTACCTTTTGTGTTGAGTGAACTCACCTCACTGCATATCTACCTTTTGTGTTCAGTGAACCCACCTCACCTCATTACCTTTGTGTTGAGTGAACTCACCTCACTGCCTATCTAACTTTTGTGTTCAGTGAACCCACCTCACCTCACTACCTTTGGGTTGAGTGAACTCACCTCACTGCATATAACTACCTTTGTGTTGAGTGAACTCACCTCACTGCATATCTACCTTTTGTGTTCAGTGAACCCACTTCACTGCATCTACCTACCTTTGTGTTGAGTGAACACACCTCACTGCATCTAACTACCTTTTGTGTTGAGTGAACTCAACTTACTGCATATCTACCTTTTGTGTTCAGTGAACCCACCTCACTGCATATAACTACTCACCTGACTGCATCTAACTACCTTTTGTGTTGAGTGAACTCACCTCACTGCATATCTACCTTTTGTGTTGAGTGAACTCACCTCACTGCATATCTACCTTTTGTGTTCAGTGAACCCACCTCACCTCATTACCTTTGGGTTGAGTGAACTCAGCTCACTGCATATAACTACCTTTGTGTTGAGTGAACTCACCTCACTGCATATCTACCTTTTGTGTTGAGTGAACTCACCTCACTGCATATCTACCTTTTGTGTTGAGTGAACTCACCTCACTGCATATAACGACCTTTGTGTTAAGTGAACTCACCTCACTTCATATCTACCTTTTGTGTTGAGTGAACTCACCTCACTGCATATCTACCTTTTGTGTTGAGTGAACTCACCTCACTGCATATAACTACTCACCTGACTGAATCTAAGTCCCTTTTGTGTTGAGTGAACTCATCTCACTGCATATCTAACTTTTGTGTTGAGTTAACTCACCTCACTGCATATCTACCTTTTGTGTTCAGTGAACCCACCTCACTGCATATAACTACCTTTGGGTTGAGTGAACCCACCTCTCTGCATATAACTACCTTTTGTGTTGAGTGAACTCACCTCACTGCATATCTACGTTTTGTGTTCAGTGAACTCACCTCACTGCATATCTACCTTTTGTGTTGAGTGAACTCACCTCACTGCATATAACGACCTTTGTGTTGAGTGAACTCACCTCACGGCATATCTACCTTTTGTGTTGAGTGAACTCACCTCACTGCATATAACTACTCACCTGACTGCATCTAACTACCTTTTGTGTTGAGTGAACTCACCTTACTGCATATCTACCTTTTGTGTTGAGTGAACTCACCTCACTGCATATCTACCTTTTGTGTTCAGTGAACCCACCTCACTGCATCTACCTACCTTTGTGTTGAGTGAACTCACCTCACTGCATCTAACTACCTTTTGTGTTGAGTGAACTCACCTCACTGCATATCTACCTTTTGTGTTCATTGAACCCACCTCACTGCATATAACTACCTTTGGGTTGAGTGAACTCACCTTTTGTGTTGAGTGAACTCACCTCACTGCATATCTACCTTTGGGTTGAGTGAACTCACCTCACTGCATATAACTACCTTTGTGTTGAGTGAACTCACCTCTCTGCATATAACTACCTTTTGTGTTCAGTGAACTCACCTCATTGCATATCTACGTTTTGTGTTGAGTGAACTTACCTCACTGCATATAATGACCTTTGTGTTGAGTGAACTCACCTCACTGCATATCTACCTTTTGTGTTGAGTGAACTCACCTCACTGCATATCTACCTTTTTTGTTCAGTGAATCCACCTCACCTCACTACCTTTGGGTTGAGTGAACTCACCTCACTGCATATAACTACCTTTGGGTTGAGTGAACTTACCTAACTGCATATAACTACCTTTGTGTTGAGTGAACTCACCTCACTGCATATAACTGCTCACCTGACTGCATCTAATTACCTTTTGTGTTCAGTGAACTCACCTCACTGCATATCTACCTATTGTGTTGAGTGAACCCACCTCACTGAATCTACCTACCTTTGTGTTGAGTGAACTCACCTCACTGCATCTAACTACCTTTGTGTTGAGTGAACTAACCTCACTGCATATCTACCTTTTGTGTTCAGTGAACCCACCTCACTGCATATAACTACTTTTGGGTTGAGTGAACTCACCTTTTGTGTTGAGTGAACTCACCTCACTGCATATCTACCTTTTGTGTTCAGTGAACCCACCTAACTGCATATAACTACCTTTGGGTTGATTGAACTCACCTTACTGCATATAACTACCTTTGTGTTGAGTGAACTCACCTCTCTGCATATAACTACCTTTTGTGTTCAGTGAACTCACCTCACTGCATATCTACCTTTTGTGTTGAGTGAACTCACCTCACTGCATATAACAACCTTTGTGTTGAGTGAACTCACCTCACTGCATATCTACCTTTTGTGTTCAGTGAACCCACCTCACTGCATATAACTACTTTTGGGTTGAGTGAACTCACCTTTTGTGTTGAGTGAACTCACCTCACTGCATATCTACGTTTTGTGTTCAGTGAACTCACCTCACTGCATATCTACCTTTTGTGTTGAGTGAACTCACCTCACTGCATATCTACGTTTTGTGTTCAGTGAACTCACCTCACTGCATATCTACCTTTTGTGTTGAGTGATCTCACCTCACCGCATATCTACCTTTTGTGTTGAGTGAACTCACCTCACTGCATATAACTACTGACCTGACTGCATCTAACTACCTTTTGTGTTGAGTGAACTCACCTTACTGCATATCTACCTTTTGTGTTGAGTGAACTCACTTCACTGCATATAACTACTGACCTGACTGCATCTAACTACCTTTTGTGTTGAGTGAACTCACCTTACTGCATATAACGACCTTTGTGTTGAGTGAACTCACCTCACTGCATATCTACCTTTTGTGTTGAGTGAACTCACCTCACTGCATATAACTACTCACCTGACTGCATCTAACTACCTTTTGTGTTGAGTGAACTCACCTCACTGCATATCTACCTTTTGTGTTCAGTGAACCCACCTCACCTCACTACCTTTGGGTTGAGTGAACTCACCTCACTGCATCTAACTACCTTTTGTGTTGAGTGAACTCACCTCACTGCATATCTACCATTTGTGTTCAGTGAACCCACCTCACTGCATATAACTACCTTTGGGTTGAGTGAACTCACCTCACTGCATATAACTACCTTTGTGTTGAGTGAACTCACCTCGCTGCATATATCTGCCTTTTGTGTTCAGTGAACTCACCTCACTCCATATCTACCTTTTGTGTTGAGTGAACGCACCTCACTGCATATAACTACTCACCTGACTGCATCTAACTACCTTTTGTGTTGAGTGAACTCACCTCACTGCATATCTACCTTTTGTGTTGAGTGAACTCACCTCACTGCATATCTACCTTTTGTGTTCAGTGAACCCACCTCACTGCATCTACCTACCTTTTGTGTTGAGTGAACTCACCTCACTGCATATCTACCTTTTGTGTTCAGTGAACCCACCTCACTGCATCTACCTACCTTTTGTGTTGAGTTAACTCACCTCACTGCATATCTACTTTTTGTGTTCAGTGAACCCACCTCACTGCATATAACTACCTTTGTGTTGAGTGAACTCACCTCTCTGCATATAACTACCTTTTGTGTTGAGTGAACTCACCTCACTGCATATCTACCTTTTGTGTTGAGTGAACTCACCTCACTGCATATAAAGACCTTTGTGTTGAGTGAACTCACCTCACTGCATATCTACCTTTTGTGTTGAGTGAACTCACCTCACTGCATATAACTACCTTTGTGTTGAGTGAACTCAACTCTCTGCATATAACTACCTTTTGTGTTGAGTGAACTCACCTCACTGCATATCTACCTTCTGTGTTGAGTGAACTCACCTCACTGCATATAACTACATTTGTGTTGAGTGAACTCACCTCTCTGCATATAACTACCTTTTGTGTTGAGTGAACTCACCTCACTGCATATCTACCTTTTGTGTTGAGTGAACTCACCTCACTGCATATAACGACCTTTGTGTTCAGTGAACCCACCTAACCTCACTACCTTTGGGTTGAGTGAACTCATCTTTTGTGTTGAGTGAACTCACCTCACTGCATATCTACCTTTTGTGTTGAGTGAACCCACCTCACTGCATCTAACTACCTTTGGGTTGAGTGAACTCACCTCTCTGCATATAACTACCTTTTGTGTTCAGTGAACTCACCTCACTGCATATCTACCTTTTGTGTTAAGTGAACTCACCTCACTGCATATATCTACTCACCTGACTGCATCTAACTACCTTTTGTGTTGAGTGAACTCACCTCACTGCATATCTACCTTTTGTGTTGAGTGAACTCACCTCACTGCATATATCTACTCACCTGACTGCATCTAACTACCTTTTGTGTTCAGTGAACCCACCTCACTGCATCTACCTACCTTTTGTGTTGAGTTAACTCACCTCACTGCATATCTACTTTTTGTGTTCAGTGAACCCACCTCACTGCATATAACTACCTTTGTGTTGAGTGAACTCACCTCTCTGCATATAACTACCTTTTGTGTTGAGTGAACTCACCTCACTGCATATCTACCTTTTGTGTTGAGTGAACTCACCTCACTGCATATAAAGACCTTTGTGTTGAGTGAACTCACCTCACTGCATATCTACCTTTTGTGTTGAGTGAACTCACCTCACTGCATATAACTACCTTTGTGTTGAGTGAACTCAACTCTCTGCATATAACTACCTTTTGTGTTGAGTGAACTCACCTCACTGCATATCTACCTTCTGTGTTGAGTGAACTCACCTCACTGCATATAACTACCTTTGTGTTGAGTGAACTCACCTCTCTGCATATAACTACCTTTTGTGTTGAGTGAACTCACCTCACTGCATATCTACCCTTTGTGTTCAGTGAACCCACCTAACCTCACTACCTTTGGGTTGAGTGAACTCATCTTTTGTGTTGAGTGAACTCACCTCACTGCATATCTACCTTTTGTGTTCAGTGAACCCACCTCACTGCATCTAACTACCTTTGGGTTGAGTGAACTCACCTCTCTGCATATAACTACCTTTTGTGTTCAGTGAACTCACCTCACTGCATATCTACCTTTTGTGTTAAGTGAACTCACCTCACTGCATATAACAACCTTTGTGTTTAGTGAACTCACCTCACTGCATATCTACCTTTTGTGTTGAGTGAACTCACCTCACTGCATATATCTACTCACCTGACTGCATCTAACTACCTTTTGTGTTGAGTGAACTCACCTCACTGCATATCTACCTTTTGTGTTGAGTGAACTCACCTCACTGCATATATCTACTCACCTGACTGCATCTAACTACCTTTTGTGTTGAGTGAACTCACCTCACTGCATATCTACCTTTTGTGTTGAGTAAACTCACCTCACTGCATATCTACCTTTTGTGTTCAGTGAACCCACCTCACCTCACTATCTTTGGGTTGAGTGAACTCAACTCACTGCATATAACTACCTTTGTGTTGAGTGAACTCACCTCACTGCATATCTACCTTGTGTGTTCAGTGAACCCACCTCACTGCATCTACCTACCTTTGTGTTGAGTGAACTCACCTCACTGCATCAAACTACCTTTGTGTTGAGTGAACTAACCTCACGGCATATCTAACTTTTGTGTTCAGTGAACCCACCTCACTGCATATAACTACCTTTGGGTTAAGTGAACTCATCTTTTGTGTTGAGTGAACTCACCTCACTGCATATCTACCTTTGGGTTGAGTGAACTCACCTCACTGCATATAACTACCTTTGTGTTGAGTGAACTCACCTCTCTGCATATAACTACCTTTTGTGTTCAGTGAACTCACCTCACTGCATATAACGACCTTTGTGTTGAGTGAACTCACCTCACTGCATATCTACCTTTTTTGTTCAGTGAACCCACCTCACCTCACTACCTTTGGGTTGAGTGAACTCACCTCACTGCATATAACTACCTTTGGGTTGAGTGAACTCACCTAACTGCATATAACTACCTTTGTGTTGAGTGAACTCACCTCACTGCATATAACTGCTCACCTGACTGCATCTAATTACCTTTTGTGTTCAGTGAACTCACCTCACTGCATATCTACCTTTTGTGTTCAGTGAACCCACCTCACTGCATATAACTACTTTTGGGTTGAGTGAACTCACCTTTTGTGTTGAGTGAACTCGCCTCACTGCATATCTACCTTTTGTGTTCAGTGAACCCACCTAACTGCATATAACTACCTTTGGGTTGAGTGAACTCACCTCACTGCATATAACTACCTTTGTGTTGAGTGAACTCACCTCTCTGCATATAACTACCTTTTGTGTTCAGTGAACTCACCTCACTGCATATCTACCTTTTGTGTTGAGTGAACTCACCTCACTGCATATAACAACCTTTGTGTTGAGTGAACTCACCTCACTGCATATCTACCTTTTGTGTTCAGTGAACCCACCTCACTGCATATAACTTCAGTGAACTCACCTCACTGCATATAACGACCTTTGTGTTGAGTGAACTCACCTCACCGCATATCTACCTTTTGTGTTGAGTGAACTCACCTCACTGCATATAACTACTCACCTGACTGCATCTAACTACCTTTTGTGTTGAGTGAACTCACCTTACTGCATATCTACCTTTTGTGTTGAGTGAACTCACCTCACTGCATATCTACCTTTTGTGTTCAGTGAACCCACCTCACTGCATCTACCTACCTTTGTGTTGAGTGAACTCACCTCACTGCATCTAACTACCTTTTGTGTTGAGTGAACTCACCTCACTGCATATCTACCTTTTGTGTTCAGTGAACCCTCCTCACTGCATATAACTACCTTTGGGTTGAGTGAACTCACCTTTTGTGTTGAGTGAACTCACCTCACTGCATATCTACCTTTGGGTTGAGTGAACTCACCTCACTGCATATAACTACCTTTGTGTTGAGTGAACTCACCTCTCTGCATATAACTACCTTTTGTGTTCAGTGAACTCACCTCACTGCATATCTACGTTTTGTGTTGAGTGAACTCACCTCACTGCATATAATGACCTTTGTGTTGAGTGAACTCACCTCTCTGCATATAACTACCTTTTGTGTTCAGTGAACTCACCTCACTGCATATCTACCTTTTGTGTTGAGTGAACTCACCTCACTGCATATCTACCTTTTTTGTTCAGTGAACCCACCTCACCTCACTACCTTTGGGTTAAGTGAACTCACCTCACTGCATATAACTACATTTGTGTTGAGTGAACTCACCTCACTGCATATAACTTCTCACCTGACTGCATCTAATTACCTTTTGTGTTCAGTGAACTTACCTCACTGCATATCTACCTATTGTGTTGAGTGAACCCACCTCACTGCATCTACCTACCTTTGTGTTGAGTGAACTAACCTCACTGCATATCTACCTTTTGTGTTCAGTGAACCCACCTCACTGCATATAACTACTTTTGGGTTGAGTGAACTCACCTTTTGTGTTGAGTGAACTCACCTCACTGCATATCTACCTTTTGTGTTGAGTGAACTCACCTCACTGCATATAACTACCTTTGTGTTGAGTGAACTCACCTCTCTGCATATAACTACCTTTTGTGTTCAGTGAACTCAGCTCACTGCATATCTACCTTTTGTGTTGAGTGAACGCACCTCACTGCATATAACTACTCACCTGACTGCATCTAACTACCTTTTGTGTTGAGTGAACACACCTCACTGCATATCTACCTTGTGTGTTCAGTGAACCCACCTCACTGCATCTACCTACCTTTGAGTTAAGTGAACTCACCTCACTGCATATCTACCTTTTGTGTTGAGTGAACTCACCTCACTGCATATAACTACTCAGCTGACTGCATCTAACTACCTTTTGTGTTGAGTGAACTCACCTCACTGCATATCTACCTTTTGTGTTCAGTGAACCCACCTCACCTCACTACCTTTGGGTTGAGTGAACTTAACTCACTGCATATAACTACCTTTGTGTTGAGTGAACTCACCTCACTGCATATCTACCTTTTGTGTTGAGTGAACTCACCTCACTGCATATAACTACCTTTGGGTTGAGTGAACTCACCTCACTGCATATAACTACCTTTGTGTTGAGTGAACTCACCTCTCTGCATATAACTACCTTTTGTGTTCAGTGAACTCACCTCACTGCATATCTACCTTTTGTGTTGAGTGAACTCACCTCACTGCATATCTACCTTTTGTGTTCAGTGAACCCACCTCACTGCATATAACTACCTTTGGGTTAAGTGAACTCACCTTTTGTGTTGAGTGAACTCACCTCACTGCATATCTTCCTTTTGTGTTCAGTGAACCCACCTCACTGCATATAACTACCTTTGGGTTGAGTGAACTCACATTACTGCATATAACTACCTTTGTGTTGAGTGAACTCACCTCTCTGCATATAACTACCTTTTGTGTTCAGTGAACTCACCTCACTGCATATCTACCTTTTGTGTTGAGTGAACTCACCACACTGCATATAACGACCTTTGTGTTGAGTGAACTCACCTCACTGCATATCTACCTTTTGTGTTGAGTGAACTCACCTCACTGCATATAACTACTCACCTGACTGCATCTAACTACCTTTTGTGTTGAGTGAACTCAACTCACTGCATATCTACCTTTTGTGTTCAGTGAACCCACCTCACCTCACTACCTTTGGGTTGAGTGAACTCACCTCACTGCATATAACTACCTTTGTGTTGAGTGAACTCACCTCACTGCATATCTACCTTGTGTGTTCAGTGAACCTACCTCACTGCATCTACCTACCTTTGTGTTGAGTGAACTCAACTCACTGCATCTAACTACCTTTTGTGTTGAGTGAACTCACCTCACTGCATATCTACCATTTGTGTTCAGTGAACCCACCTCACTGCATATAACTACCTTTGGGTTGAGTGAACTCACCTCACTGCATATAACTACCTTTGTGTTGAGTGAACTCACCTCGCTGCATATATCTGCCTTTTGTGTTCAGTGAACTCACCTCACTGCATATCTACCTTTTGGTGTTGAGTGAACGCACCTCACTACATATAACTACTCACCTGACTGCATCTAACTACCTTTTGTGTTGAGTGAACTCACCTCACTGCATATCTACCTTTTGTGTTGAGTGAACTCACCTCACTGCATATTCACCTTTTGTGTTCAGTGAACCCACCTCACTGCATCTACCTACCTTTTGTGTTGAGTGAACTCACCTCACTGCATATCTACCTTTTGTGTTCAGTGAACCCACCTCACTGCATCTACCTACCTTTTGTGTTGAGTGAACTCACCTCACTGCATATCTACTTTTTGTGTTCAGTGAACCCACCTCACTGCATATAACTACCTTTGGGTTGAGTGAACTCACCTCACTGCATATAACTACCTTTGTGTGAGTGAACTCAACTCTCTGCATATAACTACCTTTTGTGTTGAGTGAACTCACCTCACTGCATATCTACCTTTTGGGATGAGTGAACTCACCTCACTGCATATAACTACCTATGTGTTGAGTGAACTCACCTCTCTGCATATAACTACCTTTTGTGTTCAGTGAACTCACCTCACTGCATATCTACCTTTTGTGTTGAGTGAACTCACCTCACTGCATATAACAACCTTTGTGTTGAGTGAACTCACCTCACTGCATATCTACCTTTTGTGTTGAGTGAACTCACCTCACTGCATATCTACCCTTTGTGTTCAGTGAACCCACCTAACCTCACTACCTTTGGGTTGAGTGAACTCATCTTTTGTGTTGAGTGAACTCACCTCACTGCATATCTACCTTTTGTGTTCAGTGAACACTTCTCACTGCATCTAACTACCTTTGGGTTGAGTGAACTCACCTCTCTGCATATAACTACCTTTGTGTTGAGTGAACTCACCTCTCTGCATATAACTACCTTTTGTGTTCAGTTAACTCACCTCACTGCATATCTACCTTTTGTGTTGAGTGAACTCACCTCACTGCATATAACAACCTTTGTGTTTAGTGAACTCAACTTACTGCATATCTACCTTTTGTGTTGAGTGAACTCACCTCACTGCATATCTACCTTTTGTGTTCAGTGAACCCACCTCACTGCATATAACTACCTTTGGGTTGAGTGAACTCACCTTTTGTGTTGAGTGAACTCACCTCACTGCATATCTTCCTTTTGTGTTCAGTGAACCCACCTCACTGCATATAACTACCTTTGGGTTGAGTGAACTCACATTACTGCATATAACTACCTTTGTGTTGAGTGAACTCACCTCTCTGCATATAACTACCTTTTGTGTTCAGTGAACTCACCTCACTGCATATCTACCTTTTGTGTTGAGTGAACTCACCACACTGCATATAACGACCTTTGTGTTGAGTGAACTCACCTCACTGCATATCTACCTTTTGTGTTGAGTGAACTCACCTCACTGCATATAACTACTCACCTGACTGCATCTAACTACCTTTTGTGTTGAGTGAACTCACCTCACTGCATATCTACCTTTTGTGTTCAGTGAACCCACCTCACCTCACTACCTTTGGGTTGAGTGAACTCACCTCACTGCATATAACTACCTTTGTGTTGAGTGAACTCACCTCACTGCATATCTACCTTGTGTGTTCAGTGAACCTACCTCACTGCATCTACCTACCTTTGTGTTGAGTGAACTCACCTCACTGCATCTAACTACCTTTTGTGTTGAGTGAACTCACCTCACTGCATATCTACCATTTGTGTTCAGTGAACCCACCTCACTGCATATAACTACCTTTGGGTTGAGTGAACTCACCTCACTGCATATAACTACCTTTGTGTTGAGTGAACTCACCTCGCTGCATATATCTGCCTTTTGTGTTCAGTGAACTCACCTCACTGCATATCTACCTTTTGTGTTGAGTGAACGCACCTCACTGCATATAACTACTCACCTGACTGCATCTAACTACCTTTTGTGTTGAGTGAACTCACCTCACTGCATATCTACCTTTTGTGTTGAGTGAACTCACCTCACTGCATATTCACCTTTTGTGTTCAGTGAACCCACCTCACTGCATCTACCTACCTTTTGTGTTGAGTGAACTCACCTCACTGCATATCTACCTTTTGTGTTCAGTAAACCCACCTCACTGCATCTACCTACCTTTTGTGTTGAGTGAACTCACCTCACTGCATATCTACTTTTTGTGTTCAGTGAACCCACCTCACTGCATATAACTACCTTTGGGTTGAGTGAACTCACCTCACTGCATATAACTACCTTTGTGTGAGTGAACTCAACTCTCTGCATATAACTACCTTTTGTGTTGAGTGAACTCACCTCACTGCATATCTACCTTTTGGGTTGAGTGAACTCACCTCACTGCATATAACTACCTATGTGTTGAGTGAACTCACCTCTCTGCATATAACTACCTTTTGTGTTCAGTGAACTCACCTCACTGCATATCTACCTTTTGTGTTGAGTGAACTCACCTCACTGCATATAACAACCTTTGTGTTGAGTGAACTCACCTCACTGCATATCTACCTTTTGTGTTGAGTGAACTCACCTCACTGCATATCTACCCTTTGTGTTCAGTGAACCCACCTAACCTCACTACCTTTGGGTTGAGTGAACTCATCTTTTGTGTTGAGTGAACTCACCTCACTGCATATCTACCTTTTGTGTTCAGTGAACACTTCTCACTGCATCTAACTACCTTTGGGTTGAGTGAACTCACCTCTCTGCATATAACTACCTTTGTGTTGAGTGAACTCACCTCTCTGCATATAACTACCTTTTGTGTTCAGTTAACTCACCTCACTGCATATCTACCTTTTGTGTTGAGTGAACTCACCTCACTGCATATAACAACCTTTGTGTTTAGTGAACTCACCTCACTGCATATCTACCTTTTGTGTTGAGTGAACTCACCTCACTGCATATATCTACTCACCTGACTGCATCTAACTTACTTTTGTGTTGAGTGAACTCACCTCACTGCATATCTACCTTTTGTGTTGAGTAAACTCACCTCACTGCATATCTACCTTTTGTGTTCAGTGAACCCACCTCACCTCACTACCTTTGGGTTGAGTGAACTCAACTCACTGCATATCTACCCTTTGTGTTCAGTGAACCCACCTAACCTCACTACCTTTGGGTTGAGTGAACTCATATTTTGTGTTGAGTGAACTCACCTCACTGCATATCTACCTTTTGTGTTCAGTGAACCCACCTCACTGCATCTAACTACCTTTGGGTTGAGTGAACTCACCTCTCTGCATATAACTACCTTTGTGTTGAGTGAACTCACCTCTCTGCATATAACTACCTTTTGTGTTCAGTGAACTCACCTCACTGCATATCTACCTTTTGTGTTGAGTGAACTCACCTCACTGCATATCTACCTTGTGTGTTCAGTGAACCCACCTCACTGCATCTAACTACCTTTGGGTTGAGTGAACTCACCTCACTGCATATAACAACCTTTGTGTTGAGTGAACTCACCTCACTGCATATCTACCTTTTGTGTTCAGTGAACCCACCTCACTGCATATAACTACCTTTGGGTTGAGTGAACTCACCTTTTGTGTTGAGTGAACTCACCTCACTGCATATCTACGTTTTGTGTTCAGTGAACTCACCTCACTGCATATCTACCTTTTGTGTTGAGTGAACTCACCTCACTGCATATAACTACTCACCTGACTGCATCTAACTACCTTTTGTGTTGAGTGAACTCACCTTACTGCATATCTACCTTTTGTGTTGAGTGAACTCACCTCACTGCATATCTACCTTTTGTGTTCAGTGAACCCACCTCACTGCATCTACCTACCTTTGTGTTGAGTGAACTCACCTCACTGCATCTAACTACCTTTTGTGTTGAGTGAACTCACCTCACTGCATATCTACCTTTTGTGTTCAGTGAACCCACCTCACTGCATATAACTACCTTTGGGTTGAGTGAACTCACCTTTTGTGTTGAGTGAACTCACCTCACTGCATATCTACCTTTGGGTTAAGTGAACTCACCTCACTGCATATAACTACCTTTGTGTTGAGTGAACTCACCTCTCTGCATATAACTACCTTTTGTGTTCAGTGAACTCACCTCACTGCATATCTACGTTTTGTGTTGAGTGAACTCACCTCACTGCATATAACGACCTTTGTGTTAAGTGAACTCACCTCACTGCATATCTACCTTTTTTGTTCAGTGAACCCACCTCACCTCACTACCTTTGGGTTGAGTGAACTCACCTCACTGCATATAACTACCTTTGGGTTGAGTGAACTCACCTAACTGCATATAACTACCTTTGTGTTGAGTGAACTCACCTCACTGCATATAACTGCTCACCTGACTGCATCTAATTACCTTTTGTGTTCAGTGAACTCACCTCACTGCATATCTACCTATTGTGTTGAGTGAACCCACCTCACTGCATCTACCTACCTTTGTGTTGAGTGAACTCACCTCACTGCATCTAACTACCTTTGTGTTGAGTGAACTAACCTCACTGCATATCTACCTTTTGTGTTCAGTGAACCCACCTCACTGCATATAACTACTTTTGGGTTGAGTGAACTCACCTTTTGTGTTGAGTGAACTCACCTCACTGCATATCTACCTTTTATGTTCAGTGAACCCACCTAACTGCATATAACTACCTTTGGGTTGAGTGAACTCACCTCACTGCATATAACTACCTTTGTGTTGAGTGAACTCACCTCTCTGCATATAACTACCTTTTGTGTTCAGTGAACTCACCTCACTGCATATCTACCTTTTGTGTTGAGTGAACTCACCTCACTGCATATAACAACCTTTGTGTTCAGTGAACTCACCTCACTGCATATCTACCTTTTGTGTTGAGTGAACTCACCTCACTGCATATAACAATCTTTGTGTTGAGTGAACTCACCTCACTGCATATCTACGTTTTGTGTTCAGTGAACTCACCTCACTGCATATCTACCTTTTGTGTTGAGTGAACTCACCTCACTGCATATAACGACCTTTGTGTTGAGTGAACTCACCTCACCGCATATCTACCTTTTGTGTTGAGTGAACTCACCTCACTGCATATAACTACTGACCTGACTGCATCTAACTACCTTTTGTGTTGAGTGAACTCACCTTACTGCATATCTACCTTTTGTGTTGAGTGAACTCACCTCACTGCATATCTACCTTTTGTGTTCAGTGAACCCACCTCACTGCATATAACAACTTTTGGGTTGAGTGAACTCACCTTTTGTGTTGAGTGAACTCACCTCACTGCATATCTTCCTTTTGTGTTCAGTGAACCCACCTCACTGCATATAACTACCTTTGGGTTGAGTGAACTCACCTCACTGCATATAACTACCTTTGTATTGAGTGAACTCACCTCTCTGCATATAACTACATTTTGTGTTCAGTGAACTCACCTCACTGCATATCTACCTTTTGTGTTGAGTGAACTCACCTCACTGCATAGAACGACCTTTGTGTTGAGTGAACTCACCTCACTGCATATCTACCTTTTGTGTTGAGTGATCTCACCTCACTGCATATAACTACTCACCTGACTGCATCTAACTAGCTTTTGTGTTGAGTGAACTCCCCTCACTGCATATCTACCTTTTGTGTTGAGTGAACCCACCTCACTGCATCTACCTACCTTTGTGTTGCGTGAACTCACCTCACTGCATCTAACTACCTTTGTGTTGAGTGAACTCACCTCACTGCATATCTACATTTTGTGTTCAGTGAACCCACCTCACTGTATCTACCTACCTTTGTGTTGAGTGAACTCACCTCACTGCGTCTAACCACCTTTTATGTTCAGTGAACTCACCTCACTGCATATCTACCTTTTGTGTTGAGTGAACTCACCTCACTGCATATAACGACCTTTGTGTTGAGTGAACTCACCTCACCGCCTATCTACCTTTTGTGTTGAGTGAACTCACCTCACTGCATATAACTACTGACCTGACTGCATCTAACTACCTTTTGTGTTGAGTGAACTCAACCTACTGCACATCTACCTTTTGTGTTGAGTGAACTCACCTCACTGCATATCTACCTTTTGTGTTCAGTGAACCCACCTCACTGCATCTACCTACCTTTGTGTTGAGTGAACTCACCTCACTGCATCTAACTACCTTTTGTGTTGAGTGAACTCACCTCACTGCATATCTACCTTTTGTGTTCATTGAACCCACCTCACTGCATATAACTACCTTTGGGTTGAGTGAACTCACCTTTTGTGTTGAGTGAACTCACCTCACTGCATATCTACCTTTGGGTTGAGTGAACTCACCTCACTGCATATAACTACCTTTGTGTTGAGTGAACTCACCTCTCTGCATATAACTACCTTTTGTGTTCAGTGAACTCACCTCACTGCATATCTACATTTTGTGTTGAGTGAACTCACCTCACTGCATCTAACTACCTTTTGTGTTGAGTGAACTCACCTCACTGCATATCTACCATTTGTGTTCAGTGAACCCACCTCACTGCATCTACCTACCTTTGTGTTGAGTGAACACACCTCACTGCATATAACTACCTTTGTGTTGAGTGAACTCACCTCACTGCATATCTACCTTTTGTGTTCAGTGAACCCACTTCACTGCATCTACCTACCTTTGTGTTGAGTGAACACACCTCACTGCATCGAACTACCTTTTGTGTTGAGTGAACTCAACTTACTGCATATCTACCTTTTGTGTTCAGTGAACCCACCTCACTGCATATCTACCTTTTGTGTTGAGTGAACTCACCTCACTGCATATAACGACCTTTGTGTTGAGTGAACTCACCTCACTGCATATCTCCCTTTTGTGTTGAGTGAACTCACCTCACTGCATATAACTACTCACCTGACTGCATCTAACTACCTTTTGTGTTGAGTGAACTCACCTCACTGCATATCTACCTTTTGTGTTGAGTGAACTCACCTCACTGCATATCTACCTTTTGTGTTCAGTGAACCCACCTCACCTCACTACCTTTGGGTTGAGTGAACTCAGCTCACTGCATATAACTACCTTTGTGTTGAGTGAACTCACCTCACTGCATAGCTACCTTTTGTGTTGAGTGAACTCACCTCACTGCATATAACGACCTTTGTGTTAAGTGAACTCACCTCACTTCATATCTACCTTTTGTGTTTAGTGAACTCACCTCACTGCATATCTACCTTTTGTGTTGAGTGAACTCACCTCACTGCATATAACTACTCACCTGACTGCATCTAAGTACCTTTTGTGTTGAGTGAACTCATCTCACTGCATATCTAACTTTTGTGTTGAGTGAACTCACCTCACTGCCTATCTACCTTTTGTGTTCAGTGAACCCACCTCACCTCACTACCTTTGGGTTGAGTGAACTAACCTCAATGCATATAACTACCTTTGTGTTGAGTGAACTCACCTCACTGCATATCTACCTTTTGTGTTCAGTGAACCCACTTCACTGCATCTACCTACCTTTGTGTTGAGTGAACACACCTCACTGCATCTAACTACCTTTTGTGTTGAGTGAACTCAACTTACTGCATATCTACCTTTTGTGTTCAGTGAACCCACCTCACCTCATTACCTTTGGGTTGAGTGAACTCAGCTCACTGCATATAACTACCTTTGTGTTGAGTGAACTCACCTCACTGCATATCTACCTTTTGTGTTGAGTGAACTCACCTCACTGCATATAACTACTCACCTGACTGCATCTAACTACCTTTGTGTTGAGTGAACTCACCTCTCTGCATATATAACTACCTTTTGTATTCAGTGAACCCACCTCACCTCACTACCTTTGGGTTGAGTGAACTCACCTCACTGCATATAACTACCTTTGTGTTGAGTGAACTCACCTCACTGCATATCTACCTTTTGTGTTCAGTGAACCCACTTCACTGCGTCTACCTACCTTTGTGTTGAGTGAACACACCTCACTGCATCTAACTACCTTTTGTGTTGAGTGAACTCAACTTACTGCATATCTACCTTTTGTGTGCAGTGAACCCACCTCACTGCATATAACTACCTTTGGGTTGAGTGAACTCACCTTTTGTGTTGAGTGAACTCACCTCACTGCATATCTACCTTTTGTGTTCAGTGAACCCACCTCACTGCATATAACTACCTTTGGGTTGAGTGAACTCACCTCACTGCATATCTACCTTTTGTGTTCAGTGAACCCACTTCACTGCATCTACCTACCTTTGTGTTGAGTGAACTCACCTCACTGCATCTAACTACCTTTTGTGTTGAGTGAACTCAACTTACTGCATATCTACCTTTTGTGTTCAGTGAACCCACCTCACTGCATATAACTACTCACCTGACTACATCTAACTACCTTTTGTGTTGAGTGAACTCACCTCACTGCATATCTACCTTTTGTGTTGAGTGAACTCACCTCACTGCATATCTACCTTTTGTGTTCAGTGAACCCACCTCACCTCATTACCTTTGGGTTGAGTGAACTCAGCTCACTGCATATAACTACCTTTGTGTTGAGTGAACTCACCTCACTGCATATCTACCTTTTGTGTTGAGTGAACTCACCTCACTGCATATAACTACTCACCTGACTGCATCTAACTACCTTTGTGTTGAGTGAATTCACCTCTCTGCATATAACTACCTTTTGTATTCAGTGAACCCACCTCACCTCATTACCTTTGGGTTGAGTGAACTCACCTCACTGCATATAACTACCTTTGTGTTGAGTGAACTCACCTCACTGCATATCTACCTTTTGTGTTCAGTGAACCCACTTCACTGCATCTACCTACCTTTGTGTTGAGTGAACACACCTCACTGCATCTAACTACCTTTTGTGTTGAGTGAACTCAACTTACTGCATATCTACCTTTTGTGTTCAGTGAACCCACCTCACTGTATATAATTACCTTTGGGTTGAGTGAACTCACCTCACTGCATATCTACCTTTTGTGTTGAGTGAACTCACCTCACTGCATATAACTACTCACCTGACTGCATCTAACAACCTTTTGTGTTGAGTGAACTCACCTCACTGCATATCTACCTTTTGTGTTGAGTGAACTCACCTCACTGCATATCTACCTTTTGTGTTCAGTGAACCCACCTCACCTCACTACCTTTGGGTTGAGTGAACTCAGCTCACTGCATATAACTACCTTTGTGTTGAGTGAACTCACCTCACTGCATATCTACCTTTTGTGTTGAGTGAACGCACCTCACTGCATATAACTACTCACCTGACTGCATCTAACTACCTTTTGTGTTGAGTGAACTCACCTCACTGCATATCTACCTTTTGTGTTGAGTGAACTCACCTCACTGCATATTCACCTTTTGTGTTCAGTGAACCCACCTCACTGCATCTACCTACCTTTTGTGTTGAGTGAACTCACCTCACTGCATATCTACCTTTTGTGTTCAGTAAACCCACCTCACTGCATCTACCTACCTTTTGTGTTGAGTGAACTCACCTCACTGCATATCTACTTTTTGTGTTCAGTGAACCCACCTCACTGCATATAACTACCTTTGGGTTGAGTGAACTCACCTCACTGCATATAACTACCTTTGTGTGAGTGAACTCAACTCTCTGCATATAACTACCTTTTGTGTTGAGTGAACTCACCTCACTGCATATCTACCTTTTGGGTTGAGTGAACTCACCTCACTGCATATAACTACCTATGTGTTGAGTGAACTCACCTCTCTGCATATAACTACCTTTTGTGTTCAGTGAACTCACCTCACTGCATATCTACCTTTTGTGTTGAGTGAACTCACCTCACTGCATATAACAACCTTTGTGTTGAGTGAACTCACCTCACTGCATATCTACCTTTTGTGTTGAGTGAACTCACCTCACTGCATATCTACCCTTTGTGTTCAGTGAACCCACCTAACCTCACTACCTTTGGGTTGAGTGAACTCATCTTTTGTGTTGAGTGAACTCACCTCACTGCATATCTACCTTTTGTGTTCAGTGAACACTTCTCACTGCATCTAACTACCTTTGGGTTGAGTGAACTCACCTCTCTGCATATAACTACCTTTGTGTTGAGTGAACTCACCTCTCTGCATATAACTACCTTTTGTGTTCAGTTAACTCACCTCACTGCATATCTACCTTTTGTGTTGAGTGAACTCACCTCACTGCATATAACAACCTTTGTGTTTAGTGAACTCACCTCACTGCATATCTACCTTTTGTGTTGAGTGAACTCACCTCACTGCATATATCTACTCACCTGACTGCATCTAACTTCCTTTTGTGTTGAGTGAACTCACCTCACTGCATATCTACCTTTTGTGTTGAGTAAACTCACCTCACTGCATATCTACCTTTTGTGTTCAGTGAACCCACCTCACCTCACTACCTTTGGGTTGAGTGAACTCAACTCACTGCATATCTACCCTTTGTGTTCAGTGAACCCACCTAACCTCACTACCTTTGGGTTGAGTGAACTCATATTTTGTGTTGAGTGAACTCACCTCACTGCATATCTACCTTTTGTGTTCAGTGAACCCACCTCACTGCATCTAACTACCTTTGGGTTGAGTGAACTCACCTCTCTGCATATAACTACCTTTGTGTTGAGTGAACTCACCTCTCTGCATATAACTACCTTTTGTGTTCAGTGAACTCACCTCACTGCATATCTACCTTTTGTGTTGAGTGAACTCACCTCACTGCATATCTACCTTGTGTGTTCAGTGAACCCACCTCACTGCATCTAACTACCTTTGGGTTGAGTGAACTCACCTCACTGCATATAACAACCTTTGTGTTGAGTGAACTCACCTCACTGCATATCTACCTTTTGTGTTCAGTGAACCCACCTCACTGCATATAACTACCTTTGGGTTGAGTGAACTCACCTTTTGTGTTGAGTGAACTCACCTCACTGCATATCTACGTTTTGTGTTCAGTGAACTCACCTCACTGCATATCTACCTTTTGTGTTGAGTGAACTCACCTCACTGCATATAACTACTCACCTGACTGCATCTAACTACCTTTTGTGTTGAGTGAACTCACCTTACTGCATATCTACCTTTTGTGTTGAGTGAACTCACCTCACTGCATATCTACCTTTTGTGTTCAGTGAACCCACCTCACTGCATCTACCTACCTTTGTGTTGAGTGAACTCACCTCACTGCATCTAACTACCTTTTGTGTTGAGTGAACTCACCTCACTGCATATCTACCTTTTGTGTTCAGTGAACCCACCTCACTGCATATAACTACCTTTGGGTTGAGTGAACTCACCTTTTGTGTTGAGTGAACTCACCTCACTGCATATCTACCTTTGGGTTAAGTGAACTCACCTCACTGCATATAACTACCTTTGTGTTGAGTGAACTCACCTCTCTGCATATAACTACCTTTTGTGTTCAGTGAACTCACCTCACTGCATATCTACGTTTTGTGTTGAGTGAACTCACCTCACTGCATATAACGACCTTTGTGTTAAGTGAACTCACCTCACTGCATATCTACCTTTTTTGTTCAGTGAACCCACCTCACCTCACTACCTTTGGGTTGAGTGAACTCACCTCACTGCATATAACTACCTTTGGGTTGAGTGAACTCACCTAACTGCATATAACTACCTTTGTGTTGAGTGAACTCACCTCACTGCATATAACTGCTCACCTGACTGCATCTAATTACCTTTTGTGTTCAGTGAACTCACCTCACTGCATATCTACCTATTGTGTTGAGTGAACCCACCTCACTGCATCTACCTACCTTTGTGTTGAGTGAACTCACCTCACTGCATCTAACTACCTTTGTGTTGAGTGAACTAACCTCACTGCATATCTACCTTTTGTGTTCAGTGAACCCACCTCACTGCATATAACTACTTTTGGGTTGAGTGAACTCACCTTTTGTGTTGAGTGAACTCACCTCACTGCATATCTACCTTTTATGTTCAGTGAACCCACCTAACTGCATATAACTACCTTTGGGTTGAGTGAACTCACCTCACTGCATATAACTACCTTTGTGTTGAGTGAACTCACCTCTCTGCATATAACTACCTTTTGTGTTCAGTGAACTCACCTCACTGCATATCTACCTTTTGTGTTGAGTGAACTCACCTCACTGCATATAACAACCTTTGTGTTCAGTGAACTCACCTCACTGCATATCTACCTTTTGTGTTGAGTGAACTCACCTCACTGCATATAACAATCTTTGTGTTGAGTGAACTCACCTCACTGCATATCTACGTTTTGTGTTCAGTGAACTCACCTCACTGCATATCTACCTTTTGTGTTGAGTGAACTCACCTCACTGCATATAACGACCTTTGTGTTGAGTGAACTCACCTCACCGCATATCTACCTTTTGTGTTGAGTGAACTCACCTCACTGCATATAACTACTGACCTGACTGCATCTAACTACCTTTTGTGTTGAGTGAACTCACCTTACTGCATATCTACCTTTTGTGTTGAGTGAACTCACCTCACTGCATATCTACCTTTTGTGTTCAGTGAACCCACCTCACTGCATATAACAACTTTTGGGTTGAGTGAACTCACCTTTTGTGTTGAGTGAACTCACCTCACTGCATATCTTCCTTTTGTGTTCAGTGAACCCACCTCACTGCATATAACTACCTTTGGGTTGAGTGAACTCACCTCACTGCATATAACTACCTTTGTATTGAGTGAACTCACCTCTCTGCATATAACTACATTTTGTGTTCAGTGAACTCACCTCACTGCATATCTACCTTTTGTGTTGAGTGAACTCACCTCACTGCATAGAACGACCTTTGTGTTGAGTGAACTCACCTCACTGCATATCTACCTTTTGTGTTGAGTGATCTCACCTCACTGCATATAACTACTCACCTGACTGCATCTAACTAGCTTTTGTGTTGAGTGAACTCCCCTCACTGCATATCTACCTTTTGTGTTGAGTGAACCCACCTCACTGCATCTACCTACCTTTGTGTTGCGTGAACTCACCTCACTGCATCTAACTACCTTTGTGTTGAGTGAACTCACCTCACTGCATATCTACATTTTGTGTTCAGTGAACCCACCTCACTGTATCTACCTACCTTTGTGTTGAGTGAACTCACCTCACTGCGTCTAACCACCTTTTATGTTCAGTGAACTCACCTCACTGCATATCTACCTTTTGTGTTGAGTGAACTCACCTCACTGCATATAACGACCTTTGTGTTGAGTGAACTCACCTCACCGCCTATCTACCTTTTGTGTTGAGTGAACTCACCTCACTGCATATAACTACTGACCTGACTGCATCTAACTACCTTTTGTGTTGAGTGAACTCAACCTACTGCACATCTACCTTTTGTGTTGAGTGAACTCACCTCACTGCATATCTACCTTTTGTGTTCAGTGAACCCACCTCACTGCATCTACCTACCTTTGTGTTGAGTGAACTCACCTCACTGCATCTAACTACCTTTTGTGTTGAGTGAACTCACCTCACTGCATATCTACCTTTTGTGTTCATTGAACCCACCTCACTGCATATAACTACCTTTGGGTTGAGTGAACTCACCTTTTGTGTTGAGTGAACTCACCTCACTGCATATCTACCTTTGGGTTGAGTGAACTCACCTCACTGCATATAACTACCTTTGTGTTGAGTGAACTCACCTCTCTGCATATAACTACCTTTTGTGTTCAGTGAACTCACCTCACTGCATATCTACATTTTGTGTTGAGTGAACTCACCTCACTGCATCTAACTACCTTTTGTGTTGAGTGAACTCACCTCACTGCATATCTACCATTTGTGTTCAGTGAACCCACCTCACTGCATCTACCTACCTTTGTGTTGAGTGAACACACCTCACTGCATATAACTACCTTTGTGTTGAGTGAACTCACCTCACTGCATATCTACCTTTTGTGTTCAGTGAACCCACTTCACTGCATCTACCTACCTTTGTGTTGAGTGAACACACCTCACTGCATCGAACTACCTTTTGTGTTGAGTGAACTCAACTTACTGCATATCTACCTTTTGTGTTCAGTGAACCCACCTCACTGCATATCTACCTTTTGTGTTGAGTGAACTCACCTCACTGCATATAACGACCTTTGTGTTGAGTGAACTCACCTCACTGCATATCTCCCTTTTGTGTTGAGTGAACTCACCTCACTGCATATAACTACTCACCTGACTGCATCTAACTACCTTTTGTGTTGAGTGAACTCACCTCACTGCATATCTACCTTTTGTGTTGAGTGAACTCACCTCACTGCATATCTACCTTTTGTGTTCAGTGAACCCACCTCACCTCACTACCTTTGGGTTGAGTGAACTCAGCTCACTGCATATAACTACCTTTGTGTTGAGTGAACTCACCTCACTGCATAGCTACCTTTTGTGTTGAGTGAACTCACCTCACTGCATATAACGACCTTTGTGTTAAGTGAACTCACCTCACTTCATATCTACCTTTTGTGTTTAGTGAACTCACCTCACTGCATATCTACCTTTTGTGTTGAGTGAACTCACCTCACTGCATATAACTACTCACCTGACTGCATCTAAGTACCTTTTGTGTTGAGTGAACTCATCTCACTGCATATCTAACTTTTGTGTTGAGTGAACTCACCTCACTGCCTATCTACCTTTTGTGTTCAGTGAACCCACCTCACCTCACTACCTTTGGGTTGAGTGAACTAACCTCAATGCATATAACTACCTTTGTGTTGAGTGAACTCACCTCACTGCATATCTACCTTTTGTGTTCAGTGAACCCACTTCACTGCATCTACCTACCTTTGTGTTGAGTGAACACACCTCACTGCATCTAACTACCTTTTGTGTTGAGTGAACTCAACTTACTGCATATCTACCTTTTGTGTTCAGTGAACCCACCTCACCTCATTACCTTTGGGTTGAGTGAACTCAGCTCACTGCATATAACTACCTTTGTGTTGAGTGAACTCACCTCACTGCATATCTACCTTTTGTGTTGAGTGAACTCACCTCACTGCATATAACTACTCACCTGACTGCATCTAACTACCTTTGTGTTGAGTGAACTCACCTCTCTGCATATATAACTACCTTTTGTATTCAGTGAACCCACCTCACCTCACTACCTTTGGGTTGAGTGAACTCACCTCACTGCATATAACTACCTTTGTGTTGAGTGAACTCACCTCACTGCATATCTACCTTTTGTGTTCAGTGAACCCACTTCACTGCGTCTACCTACCTTTGTGTTGAGTGAACACACCTCACTGCATCTAACTACCTTTTGTGTTGAGTGAACTCAACTTACTGCATATCTACCTTTTGTGTGCAGTGAACCCACCTCACTGCATATAACTACCTTTGGGTTGAGTGAACTCACCTTTTGTGTTGAGTGAACTCACCTCACTGCATATCTACCTTTTGTGTTCAGTGAACCCACCTCACTGCATATAACTACCTTTGGGTTGAGTGAACTCACCTCACTGCATATCTACCTTTTGTGTTCAGTGAACCCACTTCACTGCATCTACCTACCTTTGTGTTGAGTGAACTCACCTCACTGCATCTAACTACCTTTTGTGTTGAGTGAACTCAACTTACTGCATATCTACCTTTTGTGTTCAGTGAACCCACCTCACTGCATATAACTACTCACCTGACTACATCTAACTACCTTTTGTGTTGAGTGAACTCACCTCACTGCATATCTACCTTTTGTGTTGAGTGAACTCACCTCACTGCATATCTACCTTTTGTGTTCAGTGAACCCACCTCACCTCATTACCTTTGGGTTGAGTGAACTCAGCTCACTGCATATAACTACCTTTGTGTTGAGTGAACTCACCTCACTGCATATCTACCTTTTGTGTTGAGTGAACTCACCTCACTGCATATAACTACTCACCTGACTGCATCTAACTACCTTTGTGTTGAGTGAATTCACCTCTCTGCATATAACTACCTTTTGTATTCAGTGAACCCACCTCACCTCATTACCTTTGGGTTGAGTGAACTCACCTCACTGCATATAACTACCTTTGTGTTGAGTGAACTCACCTCACTGCATATCTACCTTTTGTGTTCAGTGAACCCACTTCACTGCATCTACCTACCTTTGTGTTGAGTGAACACACCTCACTGCATCTAACTACCTTTTGTGTTGAGTGAACTCAACTTACTGCATATCTACCTTTTGTGTTCAGTGAACCCACCTCACTGTATATAATTACCTTTGGGTTGAGTGAACTCACCTCACTGCATATCTACCTTTTGTGTTGAGTGAACTCACCTCACTGCATATAACTACTCACCTGACTGCATCTAACAACCTTTTGTGTTGAGTGAACTCACCTCACTGCATATCTACCTTTTGTGTTGAGTGAACTCACCTCACTGCATATCTACCTTTTGTGTTCAGTGAACCCACCTCACCTCACTACCTTTGGGTTGAGTGAACTCAGCTCACTGCATATAACTACCTTTGTGTTGAGTGAACTCACCTCACTGCATATCTACCTTTTGTGTTGAGTGAACTCACCTCACTGCATATAACTACTCACCTGACTGCATCTAAGTCCCTTTTGTGTTGAATGAACTCATCTCACTGCATATCTAACTTTTGTGTTGAGTGAACTCACCTCACTGCATATCTACCTTTTGTGTTCAGTGAACCCACCTCACCTCACTACCTTTGGGTTGAGTGAACTCACCTCACTGCATATAACTACCTTTGTGTTGAGTGAACTCACCTCACTGCATATCTACCTTTTGTGTTCAGTGAACCCACTTCACTGCATCTACCTACCTTTGTGTTGAGTGAACACACCTCACTGCATCTAACTACCTTTTGTGTTGAGTGAACTCAACTTACTGCATATCTACCTTTTGTGTTCAGTGAACCCACCTCACTGCATATAACTACCTTTGAGTTGAGTGAACTCACCTTTTGTGTTGAGTGAACTCACCTCACTGCATATCTACCTTTTGTGTTCAGTGAACCCACCTCACTGCATATAACTACCTTTGGGTTGAGTGAACTCACCTCACTGCATATCTACCTTTTGTGTTCAGTGAACCCACTTCACTGCATCTACCTACCTTTGTGTTGAGTGAACTCACCTCACTGCATCTAACTACCTTTTGTGTTGAGTGAACTCAACTTACTGCATATCTACCTTTTGTGTTCAGTGAACCCACCTCACTGCATATAACTACTCACCTGACTGCATCTAACTACCTTTTGTGTTGAGTGAACTCACCTCACTGCATATCTACCTTTTGTGTTGAGTGAACTCACCTCACTGCATATCTACCTTTTGTGTTCAGTGAACCCACCTCACCTCATTACCTTTGGGTTGAGTGAACTCAGCTCACTGCATATAACTACCTTTGTGTTGAGTGAACTCACCTCACTGCATATCTACCTTTTGTGTTGAGTGAACTCACCTCACTGCATATAACTACTCACCTGACTGCATCTAACTACCTTTGTGTTGAGTGAACTCACCTCACTGCATATAACTACCTTTTGTATTCAGTGAACCCACCTCACCTCACTACCTTTGGGTTGAGTGAACTCACCTCACTGCATATAACTACCTTTGTGTTGAGTGAACTCACCTCACTGCATATCTACCTTTTGTGTTCAGTGAACCCACTTCACTGCATCTACCTACCTTTGTGTTGAGTGAACACACCTCACTGCATCTAACTACCTTTTGTGTTGAGTGAACTCAACTTACTGCATATCTACCTTTTGTGTTCAGTGAACCCACCTCACTGTATATAACTACCTTTGGGTTGAGTGAACTCACCTCACTGCATATCTACCTTTTGTGTTGAGTGAACTCACCTTACTGCATATAACTACTCACCTTACTGCATCTAACTACCTTTTGTGTTGAGTGAACTCACCTCACTGCATATCTACCTTTTGTGTTGAGTGAACTCACCTCACTGCATATCTACCTTTTGTGTTCAGTGAACCCACCTCACCTCACTACCTTTGGGTTGAGTGAACTCAGCTCACTGCATATAACTACCTTTGTGTTGAGTGAACTCACCTCACTGCATATCTACCTTTTGTGTTGAGTGAACTCACCTCACTGCATATAACTACTCACCTGACTGCATCTAAGTCCCTTTTGTGTTGAGTGAACTCATCTCACTGCATATCTAACTTTTGTGTTGAGTGAACTCACCTCACTGCATATCTACCTTTTGTGTTCAGTGAACCCACCTCACCTCACTACCTTTGGGTTGAGTGAACTCACCTCACTGCATATAACTACCTTTGTGTTGAGTGAACTCACCTCACTGCCTATCTACCTTTTGTGTTCAGTGAACCCACTTCACTGCATCTAACTACCTTTGTGTTGAGTGAACACACCTCACTGCATCTAACTACCTTTTGTGTTGAGTGAACTCAACTTACTGCATATCTACCTTTTGTGTTCAGTGAACCCACCTCACTGCATATAACTACTCACCTGACTGCATCTAACTACCTTTTGTGTTGAGTGAACTCACCTCTCTGCATATAACTACCTTTTGTATTCAGTGAACCCACCTCACCTCACTACCTTTGGGTTGAGTGAACTCACCTCACTGCATATAACTACCTTTGTGTTGAGTGAACTCACCTCACTGCATATCTACCTTTTGTGTTGAGTGAACTCACCTCACTGCATATAACTACTCACCTGACTGCATCTAACTACCTTTGTGTTGAGTGAACTCACCTCTCTGCATATAACTACCTTTTGTATTCAGTGAACCCACCTCACCTCACTACCTTTGGGTTGAGTGAACTCACCTCACTGCATATAACTACCTTTGTGTTGAGTGAACTCACCTCACTGCATATCTACCTTTTGTGTTGAGTGAACTCACCTCACTGCATATAACTACTCACCTGACTGCATCTAACTACCTTTGTGTTGAGTGAACTCACCTCTCTGCATATAACTACCTTTTGTGTTCAGTGAACCCACTTCACTGCATCTACCTACCTTTGTGTTGAGTGAACACACCTCACTGCATCTAACTACCTTTTGTGTTGAGTGAACTCAACTTACTGCATATCTACCTTTTGTGTTCAGTGAACCCACCTCACTGCATATAACTACCTTTGGGTTGAGTGAACTCACCTTTTGTGTTGAGTGAACTCACCTCACTGCATATCTACCTTTTGTGTTCAGTGAACCCACCTCACTGCATATAACTACCTTTGGGTTGAGTGAACTCACCTCACTGCATATAACTACCTTTGTGTTGAGTGAACTCACCTCTCTGCATATAACTACCTTTTGTGTTCAGTGAACTCACCTCACTGCATATCTACCTTTTGTGTTGAGTGAACTCACCTCACTGCATATAACGACCTTTGTGTTGAGTGAACGCACCTCACTGCATATATACCTTTTGTGTTCAGTGAACCCACCTCACTGCATAGAACTACCTTTGGGTTGAGTGAACTCACCTTTTGTGTTGAGTGAACTCACCTCACTGCATATCTTCCTTTTGTGTTCAGTGAACCCACCTCACTGCATATAACTACCTTTGGGTTGAGTGAACTCACCTCACTGCATATAACTACCTTTGTGTTGAGTGAACTCACCTCCCTGCATATAAATACCTTTTGTATTCAGTGAACTCACCTCACTGCATATCTACCTTTTGTGTTGAGTGAACTCACCTCACTGCATATAATGACCTTTGTGTTGAGTGAACTCACCTCACTGCATATCTACCTTTTGTGTTGAGTGAACTCACCTCACTGCATATCTACCTTTTGTGTTCAGTGAACCCACCTCACCTCACTACCTTTGGGTTGAGTGAACTCAGCTCACTGCATATAACTACCTTTGTGTTGAGTGAACTCACCTCACTGCATATCTACCTTTTGTGTTCAGTGAACTCACCTCACTGCATATCTACCTTTTGTGTTGAGTGAACTCACCTCACTGCATATAACGACCTTTGTGTTAAGTGAACTCACCTCACTTCATATCTACCGTTTGTGTTTAGTGAACTCACCTCACTGCATATCTACCTTTTGTGTTCAGTGAACTCACCTCACTGCATATAACTACTCACCTGACTGCATCTAAGTACCTTTTGTGTTGAGTGAACTCATCTCACTGCATATCTAACTTTTGTGTTGAGTGAACTCACCTCACTGCCTATCTACCTTTTGTGTTCAGTGAACCCACCTCACCTCACTACCTTTGGGTTGAGTGAACTCACCTCACTGCATATAACTACCTTTGTGTTGTGTGAACTCACCTCACTGCATATCTACCTTTTGTGTTCAGTGAACCCACTTCACTGCATCTACCTACCTTTGTGTTGAGTGAACACACCTCACTGCATCTAACTACCTTTTGTGTTGAGTGAACTCAAATTACTGCATATCTACCTTTTGTGTTCAGTGAACCCACCTCACTGCATATAACTACTCACCTGACTGCATCTAACTACTTTTTGTGTTGAGTGAACTCACTTCACTGCATATCTACCTTTTGTGTTGAGTGAACTCACCTCACTGCATATCTACCTTTTGTGTTCAGTGAACCCACCTCACCTCATTACCTTTGGGTTGAGTGAACTCAGCTCACTGCATATAACTACCTTTGTGTTGAGTGAACTCACCTCACTGCATATCTACCTTTTGTGTTGAGTGAACTCACCTCACTGCATATAACTACTCACCTGACTGCATCTAACTACCTTTGTGTTGAGTGAACTCACCTCTCTGCATATAACTACCTTTTGTATTCAGTGAACCCACCTCACCTCACTACCTTTGGGTTGAGTGAACTCACCTCACTGCATATAACTACCTTTGTGTTGAGTGAACTCACCTCACTGCATATCTACCTTTTGTGTTCAGTGAACCCACTTCACTGCATCTACCTACCTTTGTGTTGAGTGAACACACCTCACTGCATCTAACTACCTTTTGTGTTGAGTGAACTCAACTTACTGCATATCTACCTTTTGTGTTCAGTGAACCCACCTCACTGCATATAACTACCTTTGGGTTGCGTGAACTCACCTTTTGTGTTGAGTGAACTCACCTCACTGCATATCTACCTTTTGTGTTCAGTGAACCCACCTCACTGCATATAACTACCTTTGGGTTGAGTGAACTCACCTCACTGCATATAACTACCTTTGTGTTGAGTGAACTCACCTCTCTGCATTTAACTACCTTTTGTGTTCAGTGAACTCACCTCACTGCATATCTACCTTTTGTGTTGAGTGAACTCACCTCACTGCATATAACGACCTTTGTGTTGAGTGAACGCACCTCACTGCATATCTACCTTTTGTGTTCAGTGAACCCACCTCACTGCATAGAACTACCTTTGGGTTGAGTGAACTCACCTTTTGTTTAGTGAACTCACCTCACTGCATATCTTCCTTTTGTGTTCAGTGAACCCACCTCACTGCATATAACTACCTTTGGGTTGAGTGAACTCACCTCACTGCATATAACTACCTTTTGTATTCAGTGAACTCACCTCACTGCATATCTACCTTTTGTGTTGAGTGAACTCACCTCACTGCATATAACGACCTTTGTGTTGAGTGAACTCACCTCACTGCATATCTACCTTTTGTGTTGAGTGAACTCACCTCACCTCATTACCTTTGGGTTGAGTGAACTCAGATCACTGCATATAACTACTCACCTGACTGCTTCTAACTACCTTTTGTGTTGAGTGAACTCACCTAACTGCATATCTACCTTTTGTGTTGAGTGAACCCACCTCACCTCATTACCTTTGGGTTGAGTGAACTCAGATCACTGCATATAACTACCTTTGTGTTGAGTGAACTCACCTCACTGCATATCTACCTTTTGTGTTGAGTGAACTCTCCTCACTGCATATAACTACTCACCTGACTGCATCTAACTACCTTTGTGTTGAGTGAACTCTCCTCTCTGCATATAACTACCTTTTGTATTCAGTGAACTCACCTCACTGCATATCTACCTTTTGTGTTAAGTGAACTCACCTCACTGCATATAACTACCTTTGTGTTGAGTGAACTCACCTCACTGCATATCTACCTTTTGCGCTCAGTGAACCCACCTCACTGCATATAACTACCTTTGGGTTGAGTGAACTCACCTCACTGCATATAACTACCTTTGTGTTGAGTGAACTCACCTCTCTGCATATAACTACCTTTTGTGTTCAGTGAACTCACCTCACTGCATATAACGACCTTTGTGTTAAGTGAACTCACCTCACTGCATATCTACCTTTTGTGCTCAGTGAACCCACCTCACTGCATATAACTACCTTTGGGTTGAGTGAACTCACCTTTCTGCATATAACTACCTTTTGTGTTCAGTGTACTCACCTCACTGCATATCTGCCTTTTGTGTTGAGTGAACTCACCTCACTGCATATAACGACCTTTGTGTTAAGTAAACTCACCTCACTGCATATCTACCTTTTGTGTTGAGTGAACTCACCTCACTGCATATAACGACCTTTGTGTTGAGTGAATTCACCTCACTGCATATGTACCTTTTGTGTTGAGTGAACTCACCTCACTGCATATAACTACTCACCTGACTGCATCTAACTACCCTTTGTGTTGAGTGAACTCACCTCACTGCATATATAACTTTTGTGTTGAGTGAACTCACCTCACTGCATATTTACCTTTTGTGTTCAGTAAACCCACCTCACCTCACTACCTTTGGGTTGAGTGAACTCAGCTCACTGCATATAACTACCTTTGTGTTGAGTGAACTCACCTCACTGCATATCTACCTTTTGTGTTGAGTGAACTCACCTCACTGCATATAACTACTCACCTGACTGCATCTAAGTCCCTTTTGTGTTGAGTGAACTCATCTCACTGCATATCTAACTTTTGTGTTGAGTGAACTCACCTCACTGCATATCTACCTTTTGTGTTCAGTGAACCCACCTCACCTCACTACCTTTGGGTTGAGTGAACTCACCTCACTGCATATAACTACCTTTGTGTTGAGTGAACTCACCTCACTGCCTATCTACCTTTTGTGTTCAGTGAACCCACTTCACTGCATCTAACTACCTTTGTGTTGAGTGAACACACCTCACTGCATCTAACTACCTTTTGTGTTGAGTGAACTCAACTTACTGCATATCTACCTTTTGTGTTCAGTGAACCCACCTCACTGCATATAACTACTCACCTGACTGCATCTAACTACCTTTTGTGTTGAGTGAACTCACCTCTCTGCATATAACTACCTTTTGTATTCAGTGAACCCACCTCACCTCACTACCTTTGGGTTGAGTGAACTCACCTCACTGCATATAACTACCTTTGTGTTGAGTGAACTCACCTCACTGCATATCTACCTTTTGTGTTGAGTGAACTCACCTCACTGCATATAACTACTCACCTGACTGCATCTAACTACCTTTGTGTTGAGTGAACTCACCTCTCTGCATATAACTACCTTTTGTATTCAGTGAACCCACCTCACCTCACTACCTTTGGGTTGAGTGAACTCACCTCACTGCATATAACTACCTTTGTGTTGAGTGAACTCACCTCACTGCATATCTACCTTTTGTGTTGAGTGAACTCACCTCACTGCATATAACTACTCACCTGACTGCATCTAACTACCTTTGTGTTGAGTGAACTCACCTCTCTGCATATAACTACCTTTTGTGTTCAGTGAACCCACTTCACTGCATCTACCTACCTTTGTGTTGAGTGAACACACCTCACTGCATCTAACTACCTTTTGTGTTGAGTGAACTCAACTTACTGCATATCTACCTTTTGTGTTCAGTGAACCCACCTCACTGCATATAACTACCTTTGGGTTGAGTGAACTCACCTTTTGTGTTGAGTGAACTCACCTCACTGCATATCTACCTTTTGTGTTCAGTGAACCCACCTCACTGCATATAACTACCTTTGGGTTGAGTGAACTCACCTCACTGCATATAACTACCTTTGTGTTGAGTGAACTCACCTCTCTGCATATAACTACCTTTTGTGTTCAGTGAACTCACCTCACTGCATATCTACCTTTTGTGTTGAGTGAACTCACCTCACTGCATATAACGACCTTTGTGTTGAGTGAACGCACCTCACTGCATATATACCTTTTGTGTTCAGTGAACCCACCTCACTGCATAGAACTACCTTTGGGTTGAGTGAACTCACCTTTTGTGTTGAGTGAACTCACCTCACTGCATATCTTCCTTTTGTGTTCAGTGAACCCACCTCACTGCATATAACTACCTTTGGGTTGAGTGAACTCACCTCACTGCATATAACTACCTTTGTGTTGAGTGAACTCACCTCCCTGCATATAAATACCTTTTGTATTCAGTGAACTCACCTCACTGCATATCTACCTTTTGTGTTGAGTGAACTCACCTCACTGCATATAATGACCTTTGTGTTGAGTGAACTCACCTCACTGCATATCTACCTTTTGTGTTGAGTGAACTCACCTCACTGCATATCTACCTTTTGTGTTCAGTGAACCCACCTCACCTCACTACCTTTGGGTTGAGTGAACTCAGCTCACTGCATATAACTACCTTTGTGTTGAGTGAACTCACCTCACTGCATATCTACCTTTTGTGTTCAGTGAACTCACCTCACTGCATATCTACCTTTTGTGTTGAGTGAACTCACCTCACTGCATATAACGACCTTTGTGTTAAGTGAACTCACCTCACTTCATATCTACCGTTTGTGTTTAGTGAACTCACCTCACTGCATATCTACCTTTTGTGTTCAGTGAACTCACCTCACTGCATATAACTACTCACCTGACTGCATCTAAGTACCTTTTGTGTTGAGTGAACTCATCTCACTGCATATCTAACTTTTGTGTTGAGTGAACTCACCTCACTGCCTATCTACCTTTTGTGTTCAGTGAACCCACCTCACCTCACTACCTTTGGGTTGAGTGAACTCACCTCACTGCATATAACTACCTTTGTGTTGTGTGAACTCACCTCACTGCATATCTACCTTTTGTGTTCAGTGAACCCACTTCACTGCATCTACCTACCTTTGTGTTGAGTGAACACACCTCACTGCATCTAACTACCTTTTGTGTTGAGTGAACTCAAATTACTGCATATCTACCTTTTGTGTTCAGTGAACCCACCTCACTGCATATAACTACTCACCTGACTGCATCTAACTACCTTTTGTGTTGAGTGAACTCACTTCACTGCATATCTACCTTTTGTGTTGAGTGAACTCACCTCACTGCATATCTACCTTTTGTGTTCAGTGAACCCACCTCACCTCATTACCTTTGGGTTGAGTGAACTCAGCTCACTGCATATAACTACCTTTGTGTTGAGTGAACTCACCTCACTGCATATCTACCTTTTGTGTTGAGTGAACTCACCTCACTGCATATAACTACTCACCTGACTGCATCTAACTACCTTTGTGTTGAGTGAACTCACCTCTCTGCATATAACTACCTTTTGTATTCAGTGAACCCACCTCACCTCACTACCTTTGTGTTGAGTGAACTCACCTCACTGCATATCTACCTTTTGTGTTCAGTGAACCCACTTCACTGCATCTACCTACCTTTGTGTTGAGTGAACACACCTCACTGCATCTAACTACCTTTTGAGTTGAGTGAACTCAACTTACTGCATATCTACCTTTTGTGTTCAGTGAACCCACCTCACTGCATATAACTACCTTTGGGTTGCGTGAACTCACCTTTTGTGTTGAGTGAACTCACCTCACTGCATATCTACCTTTTGTGTTCAGTGAACCCACCTCACTGCATATAACTACCTTTGGGTTGAGTGAACTCACCTCACTGCATATAACTACCTTTGTGTTGAGTGAACTCACCTCTCTGCATTTAACTACCTTTTGTGTTCAGTGAACTCACCTCACTGCATATCTACCTTTTGTGTTGAGTGAACTCACCTCACTGCATATAACGACCTTTGTGTTGAGTGAACGCACCTCACTGCATATCTACCTTTTGTGTTCAGTGAACCCACCTCACTGCATAGAACTACCTTTGGGTTGAGTGAACTCACCTTTTGTTTAGTGAACTCACCTCACTGCATATCTTCCTTTTGTGTTCAGTGAACCCACCTCACTGCATATAACTACCTTTGGGTTGAGTGAACTCACCTCACTGCATATAACTACCTTTTGTATTCAGTGAACTCACCTCACTGCATATCTACCTTTTGTGTTGAGTGAACTCACCTCACTGCATATAACGACCTTTGTGTTGAGTGAACTCACCTCACTGCATATCTACCTTTTGTGTTGAGTGAACTCACCTCACCTCATTACCTTTGGGTTGAGTGAACTCAGATCACTGCATATAACTACTCACCTGACTGCTTCTAACTACCTTTTGTGTTGAGTGAACTCACCTAACTGCATATCTACCTTTTGTGTTGAGTGAACCCACCTCACCTCATTACCTTTGGGTTGAGTGAACTCAGATCACTGCATATAACTACCTTTGTGTTGAGTGAACTCACCTCACTGCATATCTACCTTTTGTGTTGAGTGAACTCTCCTCACTGCATATAACTACTCACCTGACTGCATCTAACTACCTTTGTGTTGAGTGAACTCTCCTCTCTGCATATAACTACCTTTTGTATTCAGTGAACTCACCTCACTGCATATCTACCTTTTGTGTTAAGTGAACTCACCTCACTGCATATAACTACCTTTGTGTTGAGTGAACTCACCTCACTGCATATCTACCTTTTGCGCTCAGTGAACCCACCTCACTGCATATAACTACCTTTGGGTTGAGTGAACTCACCTCACTGCATATAACTACCTTTGTGTTGAGTGAACTCACCTCTCTGCATATAACTACCTTTTGTGTTCAGTGAACTCACCTCACTGCATATAACGACCTTTGTGTTAAGTGAACTCACCTCACTGCATATCTACCTTTTGTGCTCAGTGAACCCACCTCACTGCATATAACTACCTTTGGGTTGAGTGAACTCACCTTTCTGCATATAACTACCTTTTGTGTTCAGTGTACTCACCTCACTGCATATCTGCCTTTTGTGTTGAGTGAACTCACCTCACTGCATATAACGACCTTTGTGTTAAGTAAACTCACCTCACTGCATATCTACCTTTTGTGTTGAGTGAACTCACCTCACTGCATATAACGACCTTTGTGTTGAGTGAATTCACCTCACTGCATATGTACCTTTTGTGTTGAGTGAACTCACCTCACTGCATATAACTACTCACCTGACTGCATCTAACTACCCTTTGTGTTGAGTGAACTCACCTCACTGCATATATAACTTTTGTGTTGAGTGAACTCACCTCACTGCATATTTACCTTTTGTGTTCAGTAAACCCACCTCACCTCACTACCTTTGGGTTGAGTGAACTCACCTCACTTCATATAACTACCTTTGTGTTGAGTGAACTCACCTCACTGCATATCTACCTTTTGTGTTGAGTGATTTCACCTCACTGCATATAACGACCTTTGTGTTGAGTGAATTCACTTCACTGCATATGTACCTTTTGTGTTGAGTGAACTCATCTCACTGCATATAACTACTCACCTGACTGCATCTAACTACCTTTTGTGTTGAGTGAACTCACCTCACTGCATATCTAACTTTTGTGTTGAGTGAACTCACCTCACTGCATATCTACCTTTTGTGTTCAGTGAACCCACCTCACCTCACTACCTTTGGGT
This sequence comes from Hyperolius riggenbachi, assembly GCF_040937935.1. Lineage (NCBI taxonomy): Eukaryota > Metazoa > Chordata > Amphibia > Anura > Hyperoliidae > Hyperolius > Hyperolius riggenbachi. The sequence continues at coordinate 315,933,822 of NC_090646.1, read as the reverse complement.
TGAGTGAACTCACCTCACTGCATATAACTACCTTTGTGTTGAGTGAACTCACCTCAGTGCATATCTACCTTTTGTGTTCAGTGAACCCACCTCACTGCATCTACCTGCCTTTGTGTTGAGTGAACACACCTCACTGCATCTAACTACCTCTTGTGTTGAATGAACTCACCTCACTGCATATCTACCTTTTGTGTTCAGTGAACCCACCTCACTGCACATAACTACCTTTGGGTTGAGTGAACTCACCTCACTGCATATAACTACCTTTGTGTTGAGTGAACTCACCTCTCTGCATATAACTACCTTTTGTGTTGAGTGAACTCACCTCACTGCATATCTACCTTTTGTGTTGAGTGAACTCACCTGCCTGCATATAACGACCTTTGTGTTGAGTGAACGCACCTCACTGCATATCTACCTTTTGTGTTCAGTGAACCCACCTCACTGCATATAACCACCTTTGGGTTGAGTGAACTCACCTTTTGTGTTGAGTGAACTCACCTCACTGCATATCTTCCTTTTTTGTTCAGTGAACCCACCTCACTGCATATAACTACCTTTGGGTTGAGTGAACTCACCACACTGCATATAACTACCTTTGTGTTGAGTGAACTCACCTCACTGCATATCTACCTTTTGTGTTCAGTGAACCCACCTCACTGCATATAACTACATTTGGGTTGAGTGAACTCACATTTTGTGTTGAGTGAACTCACCTCACTGCAGATCTGCCTTTTGTGTTCAGTGAACCCACCTCACTGCATATAACGACCTTTGTGTTTAGTGAACGCACCTCACTGCATATCTACCTTTTGTGTTCAGTGAACCCACCTCACTGCATATAACTACCTTTGGGTTGAGTGAACTCACCTCACTGCATATCTACCTTTTGTGTTCAGTGAACTCACCTCACTGCATATCTACCTTTTGTGTTCAGTGAACCCACCTCACCTCCCTACCTTTGTGTTGAGTGAACTCACCTCACTGCATATCTACCTTGTGTGTTCAGTGAACCCACCTCACTGCATCTACCTACCTTTGTGTTGAGTCAACTCACCTCACTGCATCTAACTACTTTTTGTGTTGAGTGAACTCATCTCACTGCATATCTACCTTTTGTGTTCAGTGAACCCACCTCACTGCATCTACCTACCTTTGGGTTGAGTGAACTCACCTCACTGCATATAACTACCTTTGTGTAGAGTGAACTCACCTCTCTGCATATAACTACCATTTGTGTTCAGTAAACTCACCTCACTGCATATCTACCTTTTGTGTTAAGTGAACTCACCTCACTGCATATAACGAACTTTGTGTTGAGTGAACTCACCTCACTGCATATCTACCTTTTGTGTTGAGTGAACCCACCTCACTGAATATCTACCTTTTGTGTTCAGTGAACCCACCTCACTCACCTTTGGGTTGAGTGAACTCACCTTTTGTGTTGAGTGAACTCACCTCACTGCATATCTTCCTTATTGTGTTCAGTGAACCCATTTCACTGCATATAACTTCCTTTGGGTTGAGTGAACTCACTTCACTGCATATAACTACCTTTGTGTTGAGTGAACTCACCTCTCTGCATATAACTACCTTTGTGTTGTGTGAACTCACCTCACTGCATATAACAACCTTTGTGTTGAGTGAACTCACCTCACTGCATATAACAACCTTTGTGTTGAGTGAACTCACCTTACTGCATATCTAACTTTTGTGTTCAGTGAACCCACCTCACTGCATATAACTACCTTTGGGTTGAGTGAACTCACCTTTTGTGTTGAGTGAACTCACCTCACTGCATATCTACGTTTTGTGTTCAGTGAACCAACGTCACTGCATATAACTACCTTTGGGTTGAGTGAACTCACCTCACTGCATATAACTACCTCTTGTGTTCAGTGAATTTACCTCACTGCATATCTACCTTTTGTGTTGAGTGAACTCACCTCACTGCATATAACGACCTTTGTGTTGAGTGAACTCACCTCACTGCATATCTACCTTTTGTGTTGAGTGAACTCACCTCACTGCATATAACTACTCACCTGACTGCATCTAAGTACCTTTTGTGTTGAGTGAACTCACCTCACTGCATATCTACCTTTTGTGTTGAGTGAACTCACCTCACTGCATATAACTACTCACCTGACTGCATCTAAGTACCTTTTGTGTTGAGTGAACTCACCTCACTGCATATCTAACTTTTGTGTTGAGTGAACTCACCTCACTGCATATCTACCTTTTGTGTTCAGTGAACCCACCTCACCTCACTACCTTTGGGTTGAGTGAACTCACCTCACTGCATATAACTACCTTTGTGTTGAGTGAACTCACCTCACTGCATATCTACCTTTTGTGTTCAGTGAACCCACTTCACTGCATCTACCTACCTTTGTGTTGAGTGAACACACCTCACTGCATCTAACTACCTTTTGTGTTGAGTGATCTCAACTTACTGCATATCTACCTTTTGTGTTCAGTGAACCCACCTCACTGCATATAACTACCTTTGGGTTGAGTGAACTCACCTTTTGTGTTGAGTGAACTCACCTCACTGCATATCTACCTTTTGTGTTCAGTGAACCCACCTCACTGCATATAACTACCTTTGGGTTGAGTGAGCTCACCTCACTGCATATAACTACCTTTGTGTTGAGTGAACTCACCTCTCTGCATATCTACCTTTTGTGTTGAGTGGACTCACCTCACTGCATATAACGACCTTTGTGTTGAGTGAACGCACCTCACTGCATATCTACCTTTTGTGTTCAGTGAACCCACCTCACTGCATATAACCACCTTTGTGTTGAGTGAACTCCCCTTTTGTGTTGAGTGAACTCACCTCACTGCATATCTTCCTTTTGTGTTCAGTGAACCAACCTCACTGCATATAACTACCTTTGGGTTGAGTGAACTCACCTCTCTGCATATAACTACCATTTGTGTTCAGTAAACTCACCTCACTGCATATCTACCTTTTGTGTTGAGTGAACTCACCTCACTGCATATAACGACCTTTGTGTTGAGTGAACTCACCTCACTGCATATCTACCTTTTGTGTTGAGTGAACTCACCTCACTGCATATAACTACTCACCTGACTGCATCTAACTACCTTTTGTGTTGAGTGAACTTACCTCACTGCATATCTACCTTTTGTGTTGAGTGAAGTCACCTCACTGCATATCTACCTTTTGTGTTCAGTGAACCCACCTCACCTCACTACCTTTGGGTTGAGTGAACTCACCTCACTGCATATAACTACCTTTGTGTTGAGTGAACTCACCTCACTGCATATTTACCTTTTGAGTTGAGTGAACTCACCTCACTGCATATAACGACCTTTGTGTTAAGTGAACTCACCTCACTGCATATAACTACCTTTTGTGTTCAGTGAACTCACCTCACTGCATATCTACCTTTTGTGTTCAGTGAACCCACCTCACCTCCCTACCTTTGTGTTGAGTGAACTCACCTCACTGCATATCTACCTTGTGTGTTCAGTGAACCCACCTCACTGCATCTACCTACCTTTGTGTTGAGTCAACTCACCTCACTGCATCTAACTACTTTTTGTGTTGAGTGAACTCATCTCACTGCATATCTACCTTTTGTGTTCAGTGAACCCACCTCACTGCATCTACCTACCTTTGGGTTGAGTGAACTCACCTCACTGCATATAACTACCTTTGTGTAGAGTGAACTCACCTCTCTGCATATAACTACCATTTGTGTTCAGTAAACTCACCTCACTGCATATCTACCTTTTGTGTTAAGTGAACTCACCTCACTGCATATAACGAACTTTGTGTTGAGTGAACTCACCTCACTGCATATAACTACTCACCTGACTGCATCTAACTACCTTTTGTGTTGAGTGAACTCACCTCACTGCATATCTACCTTTTGTGTTGAGTGAACCCACCTCACTGAATATCTACCTTTTGTGTTCAGTGAACCCACCTCACTCACCTTTGAGTTGAGTGAACTCACCTTTTGTGTTGAGTGAACTCACCTCACTGCATATCTTCCTTTTTGTGTTCAGTGAACCCATTTCACTGCATATAACTTCCTTTGGGTTGAGTGAACTCAACTCACTGCATATAACTACCTTTGTGTTGAGTGAACTCACCTCTCTGCATATAACTACCTTTGTGTTGTGTGAAAACTCACCTCACTGCATATAACAACCTTTGTGTTGAGTGAACTCACCTCACTGCATATAACAACCTTTGTGTTGAGTGAACTCACCTCACTGCATATCTAACTTTTGTGTTCAGTGAACCCACCTCACTGCATATAACTACCTTTGGGTTGAGTGAACTCACCTTTTGTGTTGAGTGAACTCACCTCACTGCATATCTACGTTTTGTGTTCAGTGAACCAACGTCACTGCATATAACTACCTTTGGGTTGAGTGAACTCACCTCACTGCATATAACTACCTTTTGTGTTCAGTGAATTTACCTCACTGCATATCTACCTTTTGTGTTGAGTGAACTCACCTCACTGCATATAACGACCTTTGTGTTGAGTGAACTCACCTCACTGCATATCTACCTTTTGTGTTGAGTGAACTCACCTCACTGCATATAACTACTCACCTGACTGCATCTAAGTACCTTTTGTGTTGAGTGAACTCACCTCACTGCATATCTAACTTTTGTGTTGAGTGAACTCACCTCACTGCATATCTACCTTTTGTGTTCAGTGAACCCACCTCACCTCACTACCTTTGGGTTGAGTGAACTCACCTCACTGCATATAACTACCTTTGTGTTGAGTGAACTCACCTCACTGCATATCTACCTTTTGTGTTCAGTGAACCCACTTCACTGCATCTACCTACCTTTGTGTTGAGTGAACACACCTCACTGCATCTAACTACCTTTTGTGTTGAGTGAACTCAACTTACTGCATATCTACCTTTTGTGTTCAGTGAACCCACCTCACTGCATATAACTACCTTTGGGTTGAGTGAACTCACCTTTTGTGTTGAGTGAACTCACCTCACTGCATATCTACCTTTTGTGTTCAGTGAACCCACCTCACTGCATATAACTACCTTTGGGTTGAGTGAGCTCACCTCACTGCATATAACCACCTTTGTGTTGAGTGAACTCACCTCTCTGCATATCTACCTTTTGTGTTGAGTGGACTCACCTCACTGCATATAACGACCTTTGTGTTGAGTGAACGCACCTCACTGCATATCTACCTTTTGTGTTCAGTGAACCCACCTCACTGCATCTACCTACCTTTGTGTTGAGTGATTTCACCTCACTGCATCTAACTACCTTTTGTGTTGAGTGATCTAACCTCACTGCATATCTACCTTTTGTGTTCAGTGAACCCACCTCACTGCATATAACTACCTTTGGGTCGAGTGAACTCACCTTTTGTGTTGAGTGAACTCACCTCACTGCATATCTACCTTTTGTGTTCAGTGAACCCACCTCACTGCATATAACTACCTTTGGGTTGAGTGAACTCACCTCACTGCATATAACTACCTTTGTGTTGAGTAAACTCACCTCTCTGCATATAACTACCTTTTGTGTTAAGTGAACTCACCTCACTGCATATCTACCTTTTGTGTTGAGTGAACTCACCTCACTGCATATAACGACCTTTGTGTTGAGTGAACGCACCTCACTGCATATCTACCTTTTGTGTTCAGTGAACCCACCTCACTGCATATAACTACCTTTGGGTTGAGTGAACTCACCTTTTGTGTTGAGTGAACTCACCTCACTGCATATCTTCCTTTTGTGTTCAGTGAACCCACCTCACTGCATATAACTACCTTAGGGTAGAGTGAACTCACCTCACTGCATATAACTACCTTTGTGTTGAGTGAACTCACCTCTCTGCATATAACTACCTTTTGTATTGAGTGAACTCATCTCACTGCATATCTACCTTTTGTGTTGAGTGAACTCACCTCACTGCATATATAACGACTTTGTGTTGAGTGAACTCACCTCACTGCATATCTACCTTTTGTGTTTAGTGAACTCACCTCACTGCATATAACTACTCATCTGACTGCATCTAACTACCTTTTGTGTTCAGTGAACTCACCTCACTGCATATCTACCTTTTGTGTTGAGTGAACTCAGCTCACTGCATATAACTACCTTTGTGTTGAGTGAACTCACTTCACTGCATATCTACCTTTTGTGTTAAGTGAACTCACCTCACTGCATATAACTACTCACCTGACTGCATCTAACTACCTTTTGTGTTGAGTGAACTCACCTCACTGCATATCTACCTTTTGTGTTCAGTGAACCCACCTCACTGCATATAACTACCTTTAAATTGAGTAAACTCACATCTCTGAATATAACTACCTTTTGTGTTGAGTGAACTCACCTCACTGCATATCTACCTTTTGTGTTGAGTGAACTCACCTCACTGCATATAACGACCTTTGTGATGAGTGAACGCACCTCCCTGCATATCTACCTTTTGTGTTCAGTGAACCCACCTCACTGCATATAACTACTTTTGGGTTGAGTGAACTCACCTTTTGTGTTGAGTGAACTCACCTCACTGCATATCTTCCTTTTGTGTTCAGTGAACCCACCTCACTGCATATAACTAACTTTGTGTTGAGTGAACTCACCTCTTTGCATATAACTACCTTTTGTGTTCAGTGAACTCACCTCACTGCATATTTACCTTTTGTGTTGAGTGAACTCACCTCACTGCATATAACGACCTTTGTGTTAAGTGAACTCACCTCACTGCATATAACTACCTTTTGTGTTCAGTGAACTCACCTCACTGCATCTAACTACATTTTGTGTTGAATGAACTCACCTCACTGCATATCTACCTTTTTTGTTCAGTGAACCCACCTCACTGCATATAACTACCTTTGGATTGAGTGAACTCACCTCTCTGAATATAACTACCTTTTGTGTTCAGTGAACTCACCTCACTGCATATCTACCTTTTGTGTTGAGTGAACTCACCTCTCTGCAAATAACGACCTTTGTGATGAGTGAACGCACCTCCCTGCATATCTACCTTTTGTGTTCAGTGAACCCACCTCACTGCATAGAACTACTTTTGGGTTGAGTGAACTCACCTTTTGTGTTGAGTGAACTCACCTCACTGCATATCTTCCTTTTGTGTTCAGTGAACCCACCTCACTGCATATAACTACCTTCGGGTTGAGTGAACTCACCTCACTGCCTATAACTACCTTTGTGTTGAGTGAACTCACCTCTCTGTATATAACTACCTTTTGTGTTCAGTGAACTCACCTCACTGCATATCTACCTTTTGTGTTGAGTGAACTCACCTCACTGCATATAACGACCTTTGTGTTGAGTGAAATCACCTCACTGCATATCTACCTTTTGTGTTCAGTGAACCCACCTCAATGCATCTACCTACCTTTGTGTTGAGTGAACACACCTCACTGCATCTAACTACCTTTTGTGTTGAGTGAACTCACCTCACTGCATATCTACCTTTTGTGTTCAGTGAACCCACCTCACCTCACTACCTTTGGGTTGAGTGAACTCACCTGACTGCATATAACTAAATTTTGTGTTGAGTGAACTCACCTCACTGCATATCTACCTTTTGTGTTCAGTGAACCCACCTCACTGCATATAACTACCTTTGGGTTTAGTGAACTCACCTTTTGTGTTGAGTGAACTCACCTCACTGCATATCTACCTTTTGTGTTCAGTGAACCCACCTCACTGCATATAACTACCTTTAAATTGAGTAAACTCACATCTCTGAATATAACTACCTTTTGTGTTGAGTGAACTCACCTCACTGCATATCTACCTTTTGTGTTGAGTGAACTCACCTCACTGCATATAACGACCTTTGTGATGAGTGAACGCACCTCCCTGCATATCTACCTTTTGTGTTCAGTGAACCCACCTCACTGCATATAACTACTTTTGGGTTGAGTGAACTCACCTTTTGTGTTGAGTGAACTCACCTCACTGCATATCTTCCTTTTGTGTTCAGTGAACCCACCTCACTGCATATAACTACCTTTGTGTTGAGTGAACTCACCTCTTTGCATATAACTACCTTTTGTGTTCAGTGAACTCACCTCACTGCATATTTACCTTTTGTGTTGAGTGAACTCACCTCACTGCATATAACGACCTTTGTGTTAAGTGAACTCACCTCACTGCATATAACTACCTTTTGTGTTCAGTGAACTCACCTCACTGCATATAACTACTCACCTCACTGCATCTAACTACCTTTTGTGTTGAGTGAACTCACCTCACTGCATATCTAACTTTTGTGTTGACTGAACTCACCTCACTGCATATCTACCTTTTGTGTTCAGTGAACCCACCTCACCTCACTACCTTTGGGTTGAGTGAACTCACCTCACTGCATATAACTACCTTTGTGTTGAGTGAACTCACCTCACTGCATATCTACCTTTTGTGTTCAGTGAACCCACCTCACTGCATCTACCTACCTTTCTGTTGAGTGAACACACCTCACTGCATCTAACTACCTTTTGTGTTGAGTGAACTCACCTCACTGCATATCTACCTTTTGTGTTCAGTGAACCCACCTCACTGCATATAACTACCTTTGAGTTGAGTGAACTCACCTTTTGTGTTGAGTGAACTCACCTCACTGCATATCTACCTTTTGTGTTCAGTGAACCCACCTCACTGCATATAACTACCTTTGTGTTGAGTGAACTCACCTCTCTGCATATAACTACCCTTTGTGTTCAGTGAACTCACCTCACTGCATATCTACCTTTTGTGTTCAGTGAACTCACCTCACTGCATATAACGACCTTTGTGTTGAGTGAACTCACCTCACTGCATATCTACCTTTTGTGTTCAGTGAACCCACCTCACTGCATCTACCTACCTTTGTGTTGAGTGAACTCACCTCACTGCATCTAACTACATTTTGTGTTGAATGAACTCACCTCACTGCATATCTACCTTTTTTGTTCAGTGAACCCACCTCACTGCATATAACTACCTTTGGATTGAGTGAACTCACCTCTCTGAATATAACTACCTTTTGTGTTCAGTGAACTCACCTCACTGCATATCTACCTTTTGTGTTGAGTGAACTCACCTCACTGCAAATAACGACCTTTGTGATGAGTGAACGCACCTCCCTGCATATCTACCTTTTGTGTTCAGTGAACCCACCTCACTGCATAGAACTACTTTTGGGTTGAGTGAACTCACCTTTTGTGTTGAGTGAACTCACCTCACTGCATATCTTCCTTTTGTGTTCAGTGAACCCACCTCACTGCATCTAACTACCTTTGGGTTGAGTGAACTCACCTCACTGCCTATAACTACCTTTGTGTTGAGTGAACTCACCTCTCTGTATATAACTACCTTTTGTGTTCAGTGAACTCACCTCACTGCATATCTACCTTTTGTGTTGAGTGAACTCACCTCACTGCATATAACGACCTTTGTGTTGAGTGAAATCACCTCACTGCATATCTACCTTTTGTGTTCAGTGAACCCACCTCAATGCATCTACCTACCTTTGTGTTGAGTGAACACACCTCACTGCATCTAACTACCTTTTGTGTTGAGTGAACTCACCTCACTGCATATCTACCTTTTGTGTTCAGTGAACCCACCTCACTGCATATAACGACCTTTGTGTTGTGTGAACTCACCTCACTGCATATCTACCTTTTGTGTTCAGTGAACCCAACTAACTGCATCTACCTACCTTTGTGTTGAGTGAACTCACCTCACTACATCTAACTACATTTTGTGTTGAGTGAACTCACCTCACTGCATATCTACCTTTTGTGTTGAGTGAACTCACCTCACTGCATATAACGACCTTTGTGTTGAGTGAATTCACCTCACTGCATATGTACCTTTTGTGTTGAGTGAACTCACCTCACTGCATATAACTACTCACCTGACTGCATCTAACTACCTTTTGTGTTGAGTGAACTCACCTCACTGCATATCTAACTTTTGTGTTGAGTGAACTCACCTCACTGCATATCTACCTTTTGTGTTCAGTGAACCCACCTCACCTCACTACCTTTGGGTTGAGTGAACTCACCTCACTGCATATAACTACCTTTGTGTTGAGTGAACTCACCTCACTGCATATCTACCTTTTTGTGTTTAGTGAACCCACCTCAATGCATCTACCTACCTTTGTGTTGAGTGAACACACCTCACTGCATCTAACTACCTTTTGTGTTGAGTGAACTCACCTCACTGCATATCTACCTTTTGTGTTCAGTGAACCCACCTCACTGCATATAACTACCTTTGGGTTTAGTGAACTCACCTTTTGTGTTGAGTGAACTCACCTCACTGCATATCTACCTTTTGTGCTCAGTGAACCCACCTCACTGCATATAACGACCTTTGTATTGAGTGAACTCACCTCACTGCATATCTACCTTTTGTGTTCAGTGAACCCAACTCACTGCATCTACCTACCTTTGTGTTGAGTGAACTCACCTCACTGCATCTAACTACATTTTGTGTTGAGTGAACTCACCTCACTGCACATAACTACCTTTGGGTTTAGTTAACTCACCTTTTGTGTTGAGTGAACTCACCTCACTGCATATCTACCTTTTGTGTTCAGTGAACCCACCTCACTGCATATAACTACCTTTGGGTTGAGTGAACTCACCTTTTGTGTTGAGTGAACTCACCTCACTGCATATCTTCCTTTTGTGTTCAGTGACCCCACCTCACTGCATATAACTACCTTTGGGTTGAGTGAACACACCTCACTACATCTAACTACCTTTTGTGTTGAGTGAACTCACATCACTGCATATCTACCTTTTGTGTTCAGTGAACCCACCTCACTGCATATAACGACCTTTGTATTGAGTGAACTCACCTCACTGCATATCTACCTTTTGTGTTCAGTGAACCCAACTCACTGCATCTACCTACCTTTGTGTTGAGTGAACTCACCTCACTGCATCTAACTACAATTTGTGTTGAGTGAACTCACCTCACTGCATATCTACCTTTTGTGTTCAGTGAACCCACCTCACTGCATATAACTACCTTTGGGTTGAGTGAACTCACCTCTCTGAATATAACTACCTTTTGTGTTCAGTGAACTCACCTCACTGCATATCTACCTTTGTGTTGAGTGAACTCACCTCACTGCATATAACGACCTTTGTGATGAGTGAACGCATCTCACTGCATATCTACCTTTTGTGTTCAGTGAACCCACCTCACTGCATATAACTACCTTTGGGTTGAGTGAACTCACCTTTTGTGTTGAGTGAACTCACCTCACTGCATATCTTCCTTTTGTGTTCAGTGAACCCACCTCACTGCATATAACTACCTTTGGGTTGAGTGAACTCACCTCTCTGCATATAACTACCTTTTGTGTTCAGTGAACTCACCTCACTGCATATCTACCTTTTGTGTTGAGTGAACTCACCTCACTGCATATAACGACCTTTGTGTTAAGTGAACTCACCTCACTGCATAGCTACCTTTTGTGTTGAGTGAACTCACCTCACTGCATATAACGACCTTTGTGTTGAGTGAATTCACCTCACTGCATATGTACCTTTTGTGTTGAGTGAACTCATCTCACTGCATATAACTACTCACCTGACTGCATCTAACTACCTTTTGTGTTGAGTGAACTCACCTCACTGCATATCTAACTTTTGTGTTGAGTGAACTCACCTCACTGCATATCTACCTTTTGTGTTCAGTGAACCCACCTCACCTCACTACCTTTGGGTTGAGTGAACTCACCTCACTGCATATAACTACCTTTGTGTTGAGTGAACTCACCTCAGTGCATATCTACCTTTTGTGTTCAGTGAACCCACCTCACTGCATCTACCTGCCTTTGTGTTGAGTGAACACACCTCACTGCATCTAACTACCTCTTGTGTTGAGTGAACTCACCTCACTGCATATCTACCTTTTGTGTTCAGTGAACTCACCTCACTGCATATAACTACCTTTGTGTTGAGTGAACTCACCTCACTGCATATCTACCTTTTGTGTTGAGTGAACTCACCTCACTGCATATAACGACCTTTGTGTTGAGTGAACGCACCTCACTGCATATCTACCTTTTGTGTTCAGTGAACCCACCTCACTGCATATAACCACCTTTGGGTTGAGTGAACTCACCTTTTGTGTTGAGTGAACTCACCTCACTGCATATCTTCCTTTTGTGTTCAGTGAACCAACCTCACTGCATATAACTACCTTTGGGTTGAGTGAACTCACCTCACTGCATATACCTACCTTTGTGTTGAGTGAACTCACCTCTCTGCGTATAACTACCTTTTGTGTTCAGTGAACTCACCTCACTGCATATCTACCTTTTGTGTTGAGTGAACTCACCTCACTGCATATAACGACCTTTGTGTTGAGTGAACTCACCTCACTGCATATCTACCTTTTGTGTTGAGTGAACTCACCTCACTGCATATAACTACTCACCTGACTGCATCTAACTACCTTTTGTGTTGAGTGAACTCACCTCACTGCATATCTACCTTTTGTGTTCAGTGAACCCACCTCACTGCATATAACGACCTTTGTATTGAGTGAACTCACCTCTCTGCATATCTACCTTTTGTGTTCAGTAAACCCAACTCACTGCATCTACCTACCTTTGTGTTGAGTGAACTCACCTCACTGCATCTAACTACATTTTGAGTTGAGTGAACTCACCTCACTGCATATCTACCTTTTGTGTTCAGTGAACCCACCTCACTGCATATAACTACCTTTGGGTTGAGTGAACTCACCTTTCTGCATATAACTACCTTTTGTGTTCAGTGTACTCACCTCACTGCATATCTGCCTTTTGTGTTGAGTGAACTCACCTCACTGCATATAACGACCTTTGTGTTAAGTAAACTCACCTCACTGCATATCTACCTTTTGTGTTGAGTGAACTCACCTCACTGCATATAACGACCTTTGTGTTGAGTGAATTCACCTCACTGCATATGTACCTTTTGTGTTGAGTGAACTCACCTCACTGCATATAACTACTCACCTGACTGCATCTAACTACCCTTTGTGTTGAGTGAACTCACCTCACTGCATATATAACTTTTGTGTTGAGTGAACTCACCTCACTGCATATTTACCTTTTGTGTTCAGTAAACCCACCTCACCTCACTACCTTTGGGTTGAGTGAACTCACCTCACTTCATATAACTACCTTTGTGTTGAGTGAACTCACCTCACTGCATATCTACCTTTTGTGTTGAGTGATTTCACCTCACTGCATATAACGACCTTTGTGTTGAGTGAATTCACTTCACTGCATATGTACCTTTTGTGTTGAGTGAACTCATCTCACTGCATATAACTACTCACCTGACTGCATCTAACTACCTTTTGTGTTGACTGAACTCACCTCACTGCATATCTAACTTTTGTGTTGAGTGAACTCACCTCACTGCATATCTACCTTTTGTGTTCAGTGAACCCACCTCACCTCACTACCTTTGGGTTGAGTGAACTCACCTCACTGCATATAACTACCTTTGTGTTGAGTGAACTCACCTCAGTGCATATCTACCTTTTGTGTTCAGTGAACCCACCTCACTGCATCTACCTGCCTTTGTGTTGAGTGAACACACCTCACTGCATCTAACTACCTCTTGTGTTGAATGAACTCACCTCACTGCATATCTACCTTTTGTGTTCAGTGAACCCACCTCACTGCACATAACTACCTTTGGGTTGAGTGAACTCACCTCACTGCATATAACTACCTTTGTGTTGAGTGAACTCACCTCTCTGCATATAACTACCTTTTGTGTTGAGTGAACTCACCTCACTGCATATCTACCTTTTGTGTTGAGTGAACTCACCTGCCTGCATATAACGACCTTTGTGTTGAGTGAACGCACCTCACTGCATATCTACCTTTTGTGTTCAGTGAACCCACCTCACTGCATATAACCACCTTTGGGTTGAGTGAACTCACCTTTTGTGTTGAGTGAACTCACCTCACTGCATATCTTCCTTTTTTGTTCAGTGAACCCACCTCACTGCATATAACTACCTTTGGGTTGAGTGAACTCACCACACTGCATATAACTACCTTTGTGTTGAGTGAACTCACCTCACTGCATATCTACCTTTTGTGTTCAGTGAACCCACCTCACTGCATATAACTACATTTGGGTTGAGTGAACTCACATTTTGTGTTGAGTGAACTCACCTCACTGCAGATCTGCCTTTTGTGTTCAGTGAACCCACCTCACTGCCTATAACGACCTTTGTGTTTAGTGAACGCACCTCACTGCATATCTACCTTTTGTGTTCAGTGAACCCACCTCACTGCATATAACTACCTTTGGGTTGAGTGAACTCACCTCACTGCATATCTACCTTTTGTGTTCAGTGAACTCACCTCACTGCATATCTACCTTTTGTGTTCAGTGAACCCACCTCACCTCCCTACCTTTGTGTTGAGTGAACTCACCTCACTGCATATCTACCTTGTGTGTTCAGTGAACCCACCTCACTGCATCTACCTACCTTTGTGTTGAGTCAACTCACCTCACTGCATCTAACTACTTTTTGTGTTGAGTGAACTCATCTCACTGCATATCTACCTTTTGTGTTCAGTGAACCCACCTCACTGCATCTACCTACCTTTGGGTTGAGTGAACTCACCTCACTGCATATAACTACCTTTGTGTAGAGTGAACTCACCTCTCTGCATATAACTACCATTTGTGTTCAGTAAACTCACCTCACTGCATATCTACCTTTTGTGTTAAGTGAACTCACCTCACTGCATATAACGAACTTTGTGTTGAGTGAACTCACCTCACTGCATATCTACCTTTTGTGTTGAGTGAACCCACCTCACTGAATATCTACCTTTTGTGTTCAGTGAACCCACCTCACTCACCTTTGGGTTGAGTGAACTCACCTTTTGTGTTGAGTGAACTCACCTCACTGCATATCTACCTTTTTGTGTTCAGTGAACCCATTTCACTGCATATAACTTCCTTTGGGTTGAGTGAACTCACTTCACTGCATATAACTACCTTTGTGTTGAGTGAACTCACCTCTCTGCATATAACTACCTTTGTGTTGTGTGAACTCACCTCACTGCATATAACAACCTTTGTGTTGAGTGAACTCACCTCACTGCATATAACAACCTTTGTGTTGAGTGAACTCACCTCACTGCATATCTAACTTTTGTGTTCAGTGAACCCACCTCACTGCATATAACTACCTTTGGGTTGAGTGAACTCACCTTTTGTGTTGAGTGAACTCACCTCACTGCATATCTACGTTTTGTGTTCAGTGAACCAACGTCACTGCATATAACTACCTTTGGGTTGAGTGAACTCACCTCACTGCATATAACTACCTCTTGTGTTCAGTGAATTTACCTCACTGCATATCTACCTTTTGTGTTGAGTGAACTCACCTCACTGCATATAACGACCTTTGTGTTGAGTGAACTCACCTCACTGCATATCTACCTTTTGTGTTGAGTGAACTCACCTCACTGCATATAACTACTCACCTGACTGCATCTAAGTACCTTTTGTGTTGAGTGAACTCACCTCACTGCATATCTACCTTTTGTGTTGAGTGAACTCACCTCACTGCATATAACTACTCACCTGACTGCATCTAAGTACCTTTTGTGTTGAGTGAACTCACCTCACTGCATATCTAACTTTTGTGTTGAGTGAACTCACCTCACTGCATATCTACCTTTTGTGTTCAGTGAACCCACCTCACCTCACTACCTTTGGGTTGAGTGAACTCACCTCACTGCATATAACTACCTTTGTGTTGAGTGAACTCACCTCACTGCATATCTACCTTTTGTGTTCAGTGAACCCACTTCACTGCATCTACCTACCTTTGTGTTGAGTGAACACACCTCACTGCATCTAACTACCTTTTGTGTTGAGTGAACTCAACTTACTGCATATCTACCTTTTGTGTTCAGTGAACCCACCTCACTGCATATAACTACCTTTGGGTTGAGTGAACTCACCTTTTGTGTTGAGTGAACTCACCTCACTGCATATCTACCTTTTGTGTTCAGTGAACCCACCTCACTGCATATAACTACCTTTGGGTTGAGTGAGCTCACCTCACTGCATATAACTACCTTTGTGTTGAGTGAACTCACCTCTCTGCATATCTACCTTTTGTGTTGAGTGGACTCACCTCACTGCATATAACGACCTTTGTGTTGAGTGAACGCACCTCACTGCATATCTACCTTTTGTGTTCAGTGAACCCACCTCACTGCATATAACCACCTTTGTGTTGAGTGAACTCCCCTTTTGTGTTGAGTGAACTCACCTCACTGCATATCTTCCTTTTGTGTTCAGTGAACCAACCTCACTGCATATAACTACCTTTGGGTTGAGTGAACTCACCTCTCTGCATATAACTACCTTTTGTGTTCAGTAAACTCACCTCACTGCATATCTACCTTTTGTGTTGAGTGAACTCACCTCACTGCATATAACGACCTTTGTGTTGAGTGAACTCACCTCACTGCATATCTACCTTTTGTGTTGAGTGAACTCACCTCACTGCATATAACTACTCACCTGACTGCATCTAACTACCTTTTGTGTTGAGTGAACTTACCTCACTGCATATCTACCTTTTGTGTTGAGTGAAGTCACCTCACTGCATATCTACCTTTTGTGTTCAGTGAACCCACCTCACCTCACTACCTTTGGGTTGAGTGAACTCACCTCACTGCATATAACTACCTTTGTGTTGAGTGAACTCACCTCACTGCATATTTACCTTTTGTGTTGAGTGAACTCACCTCACTGCATATAACGACCTTTGTGTTAAAGGGGAACTGAAGAGAGAGTTATATGGAGGCTGTCATGTTTATTTCCTTTTAATCAATACCAGTTACCTGGCGGCCCTGCTGGTCTATTTCTCTGCAGTAGTATCTGATTAAAACCAGAAACAAGCATGCAGCTAGTCTTGTCAGATCAGACTTATAAGTCTGAACCACTGAAACACCTGATCTGCTGCATGCTTGTTCAGGGGCTATAGCTAATAGTATTAGAGGCAGAGGATCAGCAGGGCTGCCAGGCAACTGGTATTGTCTAAAAGGAAATTAACAGGACAGCCTCCATATACCTCTCTCTTCAGTTCCCCTTTAAGTGAACTCACCTCACTGCATATAACTACCTTTTGTGTTCAGTGAACTCACCTCACTGCATATCTACCTTTTGTGTTCAGTGAACCCACCTCACCTCCCTACCTTTGTGTTGAGTGAACTCACCTCACTGCATATCTACCTTGTGTGTTCAGTGAACCCACCTCACTGCATCTACCTACCTTTGTGTTGAGTCAACTCACCTCACTGCATCTAACTACTTTTTGTGTTGAGTGAACTCATCTCACTGCATATCTACCTTTTGTGTTCAGTGAACCCACCTCACTGCATCTACCTACCTTTGGGTTGAGTGAACTCACCTCACTGCATATAACTACCTTTGTGTAGAGTGAACTCACCTCTCTGCATATAACTACCATTTGTGTTCAGTAAACTCACCTCACTGCATATCTACCTTTTGTGTTAAGTGAACTCACCTCACTGCATATAACGAACTTTGTGTTGAGTGAACTCACCTCACTGCATATAACTACTCACCTGACTGCATCTAACTACCTTTTGTGTTGAGTGAACTCACCTCACTGCATATCTACCTTTTGTGTTCAGTGAACCCACCTCACTCACCTTTGAGTTGAGTGAACTCACCTTTTGTGTTGAGTGAACTCACCTCACTGCATATCTTCCCTTTTGTGTTCAGTGAACCCATTTCACTGCATATAACTTCCTTTGGGTTGAGTGAACTCACCTCACTGCATATAACTACCTTTGTGTTGAGTGAACTCACCTCTCTGCATATAACTACCTTTGTGTTGTGTGAACTCACCTCACTGCATATAACAACCTTTGTGTTGAGTGAACTCACCTCACTGCATATAACAACCTTTGTGTTGAGTGAACTCACCTCACTGCATATCTAACTTTTGTGTTCAGTGAACCCACCTCACTGCATATAACTACCTTTGGGTTGAGTGAACTCACCTTTTGTGTTGAGTGAACTCACCTCACTGCATATCTACGTTTTGTGTTCAGTGAACCAACGTCACTGCATATAACTACCTTTGGGTTGAGTGAACTCACCTCACTGCATATAACTACCTTTTGTGTTCAGTGAATTTACCTCACTGCATATCTACCTTTTGTGTTGAGTGAACTCACCTCACTGCATATAACGACCTTTGTGTTGAGTGAACTCACCTCACTGCATATCTACCTTTTGTGTTGAGTGAACTCACCTCACTGCATATAACTACTCACCTGACTGCATCTAAGTACCTTTTGTGTTGAGTGAACTCACCTCACTGCATATCTAACTTTTGTGTTGAGTGAACTCACCTCACTGCATATCTACCTTTTGTGTTCAGTGAACCCACCTCACCTCACTACCTTTGGGTTGAGTGAACTCACCTCACTGCATATAACTACCTTTGTGTTGAGTGAACTCACCTCACTGCATATCTACCTTTTGTGTTCAGTGAACCCACTTCACTGCATCTACCTACCTTTGTGTTGAGTGAACACACCTCACTGCATCTAACTACCTTTTGTGTTGAGTGAACTCAACTTACTGCATATCTACCTTTTGTGTTCAGTGAACCCACCTCACTGCATATAACTACCTTTGGGTTGAGTGAACTCACCTTTTGTGTTGAGTGAACTCACCTCACTGCATATCTACCTTTTGTGTTCAGTGAACCCACCTCACTGCATATAACTACCTTTGGGTTGAGTGAGCTCACCTCACTGCATATAACTACCTTTGTGTTGAGTGAACTCACCTCTCTGCATATCTACCTTTTGTGTTGAGTGGACTCACCTCACTGCATATAACGACCTTTGTGTTGAGTGAACGCACCTCACTGCATATCTACCTTTTGTGTTCAGTGAACCCACCTCACTGCATCTACCTACCTTTGTGTTGAGTGATTTCACCTCACTGCATCTAACTACCTTTTGTGTTGAGTGATCTAACCTCACTGCATATCTACCTTTTGTGTTCAGTGAACCCACCTCACTGCATATAACTACCTTTGGGTCGAGTGAACTCACCTTTTGTGTTGAGTGAACTCACCTCACTGCATATCTACCTTTTGTGTTCAGTGAACCCACCTCACTGCATATAACTACCTTTGGGTTGAGTGAACTCACCTCACTGCATATAACTACCTTTGTGTTGAGTAAACTCACCTCTCTGCATATAACTACCTTTTGTGTTAAGTGAACTCACCTCACTGCATATCTACCTTTTGTGTTGAGTGAACTCACCTCACTGCATATAACGACCTTTGTGTTGAGTGAACGCACCTCACTGCATATCTACCTTTTGTGTTCAGTGAACCCACCTCACTGCATATAACTACCTTTGGGTTGAGTGAACTCACCTTTTGTGTTGAGTGAACTCACCTCACTGCATATCTTCCTTTTGTGTTCAGTGAACCCACCTCACTGCATATAACTACCTTAGGGTAGAGTGAACTCACCTCACTGCATATAACTACCTTTGTGTTGAGTGAACTCACCTCTCTGCATATAACTACCTTTTGTATTGAGTGAACTCACCTCACTGCATATCTACCTTTTGTGTTGAGTGAACTCACCTCACTGCATATAACGACTTTGTGTTGAGTGAACTCACCTCACTGCATATCTACCTTTTGCGTTTAGTGAACTCACCTCACTGCACATAACTACTCATCTGACTGCATCTAACTACCTTTTGTGTTCAGTGAACTCACCTCACTGCATATCTACCTTTTGTGTTGAGTGAACTCAGCTCACTGCATATCTACCTTTTGTGTTCAGTGAACCCACCTCACCTCACTACCTTTGGGTTGAGTGAACTCACCTGACTGCATATAACTACATTTTGTGTTGAGTGAACTCACCTCACTGCATATCTACCTTTTGTGTTCAGTGAACCCACCTCACTGCATATAACTACCTTTAAATTGAGTAAACTCACATCTCTGAATATAACTACCTTTTGTGTTGAGTGAACTCACCTCACTGCATATCTACCTTTTGTGTTGAGTGAACTCACCTCACTGCATATAACGACCTTTGTGATGAGTGAACGCACCTCCCTGCATATCTACCTTTTGTGTTCAGTGAACCCACCTCACTGCATATAACTACTTTTGGGTTGAGTGAACTCACCTTTTGTGTTGAGTGAACTCACCTCACTGCATATCTTCCTTTTGTGTTCAGTGAACCCACCTCACTGCATATAACTACCTTTGTGTTGAGTGAACTCACCTCTTTGCATATAACTACCTTTTGTGTTCAGTGAACTCACCTCACTGCATATTTACCTTTTGTGTTGAGTGAACTCACCTCACTGCATATAACGACCTTTGTGTTAAGTGAACTCACCTCACTGCATATAACTACCTTTTGTGTTCAGTGAACTCACCTCACTGCATCTAACTACATTTTGTGTTGAATGAACTCACCTCACTGCATATCTACCTTTTTTGTTCAGTGAACCCACCTCACTGCATATAACTACCTTTGGATTGAGTGAACTCACCTCTCTGAATATAACTACCTTTTGTGTTCAGTGAACTCACCTCACTGCATATCTACCTTTTGTGTTGAGTGAACTCACCTCTCTGCAAATAACGACCTTTGTGATGAGTGAACGCACCTCCCTGCATATCTACCTTTTGTGTTCAGTGAACCCACCTCACTGCATAGAACTACTTTTGGGTTGAGTGAACTCACCTTTTGTGTTGAGTGAACTCACCTCACTGCATATCTTCCTTTTGTGTTCAGTGAACCCACCTCACTGCATATAACTTCCTTTGGGTTGAGTGAACTCACCTCACTGCCTATAACTACCTTTGTGTTGAGTGAACTCACCTCTCTGTATATAACTACCTTTTGTGTTCAGTGAACTCACCTCACTGCATATCTACCTTTTGTGTTGAGTGAACTCACCTCACTGCATATAACGACCTTTGTGTTGAGTGAAATCACCTCACTGCATATCTACCTTTTGTGTTCAGTGAACCCACCTCAATGCATCTACCTACCTTTGTGTTGAGTGAACACACCTCACTGCATCTAACTACCTTTTGTGTTGAGTGAACTCACCTCACTGCATATCTACCTTTTGTGTTCAGTGAACCCACCTCACCTCACTACCTTTGGGTTGAGTGAACTCACCTGACTGCATATAACTACATTTTGTGTTGAGTGAACTCACCTCACTGCATATCTACCTTTTGTGTTCAGTGAACCCACCTCACTGCATATAACTACCTTTGGGTTTAGTGAACTCACCTTTTGTGTTGAGTGAACTCACCTCACTGCATATCTACCTTTTGTGTTCAGTGAACCCACCTCACTGCATATAACTACCTTTAAATTGAGTAAACTCACATCTCTGAATATAACTACCTTTTGTGTTGAGTGAACTCACCTCACTGCATATCTTCCTTTTGTGTTCAGTGAACCCACCTCACTGCATCTAACTACCTTTGGGTTGAGTGAACTCACCTCACTGCCTATAACTACCTTTGTGTTGAGTGAACTCACCTCTGTGTATATAACTACCTTTTGTGTTCAGTGAACTCACCTCACTGCATATCTACCTTTTGTGTTCAGTGAACCCACCTCACTGCATATAACTACTTTTGGGTTGAGTGAACTCACCTTTTGTGTTGAGTGAACTCACCTCACTGCATATCTTCCTTTTGTGTTCAGTGAACCCACCTCACTGCATATAACTACCTTTGTGTTGAGTGAACTCACCTCTTTGCATATAACTACCTTTTGTGTTCAGTGAACTCACCTCACTGCATATTTACCTTTTGTGTTGAGTGAACTCACCTCACTGCATATAACGACCTTTGTGTTAAGTGAACTCACCTCACTGCATATAACTACCTTTTGTGTTCAGTGAACTCACCTCACTGCATATAACTACTCACCTCACTGCATCTAACTACCTTTTGTGTTGAGTGAACTCACCTCACTGCATATCTAACTTTTGTGTTGACTGAACTCACCTCACTGCATATCTACCTTTTGTGTTCAGTGAACCCACCTCACCTCACTACCTTTGGGTTGAGTGAACTCACCTCACTGCATATAACTACCTTTTGTGTTGAGTGAACTCACCTCACTGCATATCTACCTTTTGTGTTCAGTGAACCCACCTCACTGCATATAACTACCTTTGAGTTGAGTGAACTCACCTCACTGCATCTAACTACATTTTGTGTTGAATGAACTCACCTCACTGCATATCTACCTTTTTTGTTCAGTGAACCCACCTCACTGCATATAACGACCTTTGTGTTGAGTGAACTCACCTCACTGCATATCTACCTTTTGTGTTCAGTGAACCCACCTCACTGCATCTACCTACCTTTGTGTTGAGTGAACTCACCTCACTGCATCTAACTACATTTTGTGTTGAATGAACTCACCTCACTGCATATCTACCTTTTTTGTTCAGTGAACCCACCTCACTGCATATAACTACCTTTGGATTGAGTGAACTCACCTCTCTGAATATAACTACCTTTTGTGTTCAGTGAACTCACCTCACTGCATATCTACCTTTTGTGTTGAGTGAACTCACCTCACTGCAAATAACGACCTTTGTGATGAGTGAACGCACCTCCCTGCATATCTACCTTTTGTGTTCAGTGAACCCACCTCACTGCATAGAACTACTTTTGGGTTGAGTGAACTCACCTTTTGTGTTGAGTGAACTCACCTCACTGCATATCTTCCTTTTGTGTTCAGTGAACCCACCTCACTGCATCTAACTACCTTTGGGTTGAGTGAACTCACCTCACTGCCTATAACTACCTTTGTGTTGAGTGAACTCACCTCTCTGTATATAACTACCTTTTGTGTTCAGTGAACTCACCTCACTGCATATCTACCTTTTGTGTTGAGTGAACTCACCTCACTGCATATAACGACCTTTGTGTTGAGTGAAATCACCTCACTGCATATCTACCTTTTGTGTTCAGTGAACCCACCTCAATGCATCTACCTACCTTTGTGTTGAGTGAACACACCTCACTGCATCTAACTACCTTTTGTGTTGAGTGAACTCACCTCACTGCATATCTACCTTTTGTGTTCAGTGAACCCACCTCACTGCATATAACTACCTTTGGGTTTAGTGAACTCACCTTTTGTGTTGAGTGAACTCACCTCACTACATATATACCTTTTGTGTTCAGTGAACCCACCTCACTGCATATAACGACCTTTGTGTTGTGTGAACTCACCTCACTGCATATCTACCTTTTGTGTTCAGTGAACCCAACTAACTGCATCTACCTACCTTTGTGTTGAGTGAACTCACCTCACTGCATCTAACTACATTTTGTGTTGAGTGAACTCACCTCACTGCATATCTACCTTTTGTGTTGAGTGAACTCACCTCACTGCATATAATGACCTTTGTGTTGAGTGAATTCACCTCACTGCATATGTACCTTTTGTGTTGAGTGAACTCACCTCACTGCATATAACTACTCACCTGACTGCATCTAACTACCTTTTGTGTTGAGTGAACTCACCTCACTGCATATCTAACTTTTGTGTTGAGTGAACTCACCTCACTGCATATCTACCTTTTGTGTTCAGTGAACCCACCTCACCTCACTACCTTTGGGTTGAGTGAACTCACCTCACTGCATATAACTACCTTTGTGTTGAGTGAACTCACCTCACTGCATATCTACCTTTTGTGTTCAGTGAACCCACCTCACTGCATATAACTACCTTTGGGTTTAGTGAACTCACCTTTTGTGTTGAGTGAACTCACCTCACTGCATATCTACCTTTTGTGCTCAGTGAACCCACCTCACTGCATATAACGACCTTTGTATTGAGTGAACTCACCTCACTGCATATCTACCTTTTGTGTTCAGTGAACCCAACTCACTGCATCTACCTACCTTTGTGTTGAGTGAACTCACCTCACTGCATCTAACTACATTTTGTGTTGAGTGAACTCACCTCACTGCATATAACTACCTTTGGGTTTAGTTAACTCACCTTTTGTGTTGAGTGAACTCACCTCACTGCATATCTACCTTTTGTGTTCAGTGAACCCACCTCACTGCATATAACTACCTTTGGGTTGAGTGAACTCACCTTTTGTGTTGAGTGAACTCACCTCACTGCATATCTTCCTTTTGTGTTCAGTGACCCCACCTCACTGCATATAACTACCTTTGGGTTGAGTGAACACACCTCACTGCATCTAACTACCTTTTGTGTTGAGTGAACTCACATCACTGCATATCTACCTTTTGTGTTCAGTGAACCCACCTCACTGCATATAACGACCTTTGTATTGAGTGAACTCACCTCACTGCATATCTACCTTTTGTGTTCAGTGAACCCAACTCACTGCATCTACCTACCTTTGTGTTGAGTGAACTCACCTCACTGCATCTAACTACAATTTGTGTTGAGTGAACTCACCTCACTGCATATCTACCTTTTGTGTTCAGTGAACCCACCTCACTGCATATAACTACCTTTGGGTTGAGTGAACTCACCTCTCTGAATATAACTACCTTTTGTGTTCAGTGAACTCACCTCACTGCATATCTACCTTTGTGTTGAGTGAACTCACCTCACTGCATATAACGACCTTTGTGATGAGTGAACGCATCTCACTGCATATCTACCTTTTGTGTTCAGTGAACCCACCTCACTGCATATAACTACCTTTGGGTTGAGTGAACTCACCTTTTGTGTTGAGTGAACTCACCTCACTGCATATCTTCCTTTTGTGTTCAGTGAACCCACCTCACTGCATATAACTACCTTTGGGTTGAGTGAACTCACCTCTCTGCATATAACTACCTTTTGTGTTCAGTGAACTCACCTCACTGCATATCTACCTTTTGTGTTGAGTGAACTCACCTCACTGCATATAACGACCTTTGTGTTAAGTGAACTCACCTCACTGCATAGCTACCTTTTGTGTTGAGTGAACTCACCTCACTGCATATAACGACCTTTGTGTTGAGTGAATTCACCTCACTGCATATGTACCTTTTGTGTTGAGTGAACTCATCTCACTGCATATAACTACTCACCTGACTGCATCTAACTACCTTTTGTGTTGAGTGAACTCACCTCACTGCATATCTAACTTTTGTGTTGAGTGAACTCACCTCACTGCATATCTACCTTTTGTGTTCAGTGAACCCACCTCACCTCACTACCTTTGGGTTGAGTGAACTCACCTCACTGCATATAACTACCTTTGTGTTGAGTGAACTCACCTCAGTGCATATCTACCTTTTGTGTTCAGTGAACCCACCTCACTGCATCTACCTGCCTTTGTGTTGAGTGAACACACCTCACTGCATCTAACTACCTCTTGTGTTGAGTGAACTCACCTCACTGCATATCTACCTTTTGTGTTCAGTGAACCCACCTCACTGCATATAACTACCTTTGGGTTGAGTGAACTCACCTCACTGCATATAACTACCTTTGTGTTGAGTGAACTCACCTCACTGCATATCTACCTTTTGTGTTGAGTGAACTCACCTCACTGCATATAACGACCTTTGTGTTGAGTGAACGCACCTCACTGCATATCTACCTTTTGTGTTCAGTGAACCCACCTCACTGCATATAACCACCTTTGGGTTGAGTGAACTCACCTTTTGTGTTGAGTGAACTCACCTCACTGCATATCTTCCTTTTGTGTTCAGTGAAATAACCTCACTGCATATAACTACCTTTGGGTTGAGTGAACTCACCTCACTGCATATACCTACCTTTGTGTTGAGTGAACTCACCTCTCTGCGTATAACTACCTTTTGTGTTCAGTGAACTCACCTCACTGCATATCTACCTTTTGTGTTGAGTGAACTCACCTCACTGCATATAACGACCTTTGTGTTGAGTGAACTCACCTCACTGCATATCTACCTTTTGTGTTGAGTGAACTCACCTCACTGCATATAACTACTCACCTGACTGCATCTAACTACCTTTTGTGTTGAGTGAACTCACCTCACTGCATATCTACCTTTTGTGTTCAGTGAACCCACCTCACTGCATATAACGACCTTTGTATTGAGTGAACTCACCTCTCTGCATATCTACCTTTTGTGTTCAGTGAACCCAACTCACTGCATCTACCTACCTTTGTGTTGAGTGAACTCACCTCACTGCATCTAACTACATTTTGAGTTGAGTGAACTCACCTCACTGCATATCTACCTTTTGTGTTCAGTGAACCCACCTCACTGCATATAACTACCTTTGGGTTTAGTGAACTCACCTTTTGTGATGAGTGAACTCACCTCACTGCATATCTACCTTTTGTGTTCAGTGAAGCCACCTCACTGCATATAACTACCTTTGGGTTGAGTGAACTCACCTTTTGTGTTGAGTGAACTCACCTCACTGCATATCTTCCTTTTGTGTTCAGTGAACCCACCTCACTGCATATAACTACCTTTGGGTTGAGTGAACTCACCTCTCTGCATATAACTACCTTTTGTGTTCAGTGTACTCACCTCACTGCATATCTACCTTTTGTGTTGAGTGAACTCACCTCACTGCATATAACGACCTTTGTGTTGAGTGAATTCACCTCACTGCATATGTACCTTTTGTGTTGAGTGAACTCACCTCACTGCATATAACTACTCACCTGACTGCATCTAACTACCTTTTGTGTTGAGTGAACTCAACTCACTGCATATCTACCTTTTGTGTTCAGTGAACCCACCTCACCTCACTACCTTTGGGTTGAGTTAACTCACCTCACTGCATATAACTACCTTTGTGTTGAGTGAACTCACCTCACTGCATATCTACCTTTTTTGTTCAGTGAACTCACCTCACTGCATATACCTACCTTTGTGTTGAGTGAACACACCTCACTGCATCTAACTACCTTTTGTGTTGAGTGAACTCACCTCACTGCATATCTACCTTTTGTGTTCAGTGAACCCACCTCACTGCATATACCTACCTTTGTGTTGAGTGAACACACCTCACTGCATCTAACTACCTTTTGTGTTGAGTGAACTCACCTCACTGCATATCTACCTTTTGTGTTGAGGGAACTCACCTCACTGCATATAACGACCTTTGTGTTGAGTGAACGCACCTCACTGCATATCTACCTTTTGTGTTCAGTGAACCCACCTCTCTGCATATAACTACCTTTGGGTTTAGTGAACTCACCTTTTGTGATGAGTGAACTCACCTCACTGCATATCTACCTTTTGTGTTCAGTGAACCCACCTCACTGCATATAACTACCTTTGGGTTGAGTGAACTCACCTTTTGTGTTGAGTGAACTCACCTCACTGCATATCTTCCTTTTGTGTTCAGTGAACCCACCTCACTGCATATAACTACCTTTGGGTTGAGTGAACTCACCTCTCTGCATATAACTACCTTTTGTGTTCAGTGTACTCACCTCACTGCATATCTACCTTTTGTGTTGAGTGAACTCACCTCACTGCATATAACGACCTTTGTGTTGAGTGAATTCACCTCACTGCATATGTACCTTTTGTGTTGAGTGAACTCACCTCACTGCATATAACTACTCACCTGACTGCATCTAACTACCTTTTGTGTTGAGTGAACTCAACTCACTGCATATCTACCTTTTGTGTTCAGTGAACCCACCTCACCTCACTACCTTTGGGTTGAGTTAACTCACCTCACTGCATATAACTACCTTTGTGTTGAGTGAACTCACCTCACTGCATATCTACCTTTTTTGTTCAGTGAACTCACCTCACTGCATATACCTACCTTTGTGTTGAGTGAACACACCTCACTGCATCTAACTACCTTTTGTGTTGAGTGAACTCACCTCACTGCATATCTACCTTTTGTGTTCAGTGAACCCACCTCACTGCATATAACTACCTTTGGGTTGAGTGAACTCACCTCTCTGAATATAACTACCTTTTGTGTTCAGTAAACTCACCTCACTGCATATCTACCTTTTGTGTTGAGTGAACACACCTCACTGCATATAACGACCTTTGTGTTGAGTGAACGCACCTCACTGCATATCTACCTTTTGTGTTCAGTGAACCCACCTCACTGCATATAACCACCTTTGGGTTGAGTGAACTCCCCTTTTGTGTTGAGTGAACTCACCTCACTGCATATCTTCCTTTTGTGTTCAGTGAACCAACCTTACTGCATATAACTACCTTTGGGTTGAGTGAACTCACCTCTCTGCATATAACTACCTTTTGTGTTCAGTAAACTCACCTCACTGCATATCTACCTTTTGTGTTGAGTGAAGTCACCTCACTGCATATCTACCTTTTGTGTTCAGTGAACCCACCTCACCTCACTACCTTTGGGTTGAGTGAACTCACCTCACTGCATATAACTACCTTTGGGTTGAGTGAACTCACCTCTCTGCATATAACTACCTTTTGTGTTCAGTAAACTCACCTCACTGCATATCTACCTTTTGTGTTGAGTGAACTCACCTCACTGCATATAACGACCTTTGTGATGAGTGAACGCACCTCCCTGCATATCTACCTTTTGTGTTCAGTGAACCCGCCTCACTGCATATAACTACTTTTGGGTTGAGTGAACTCACCTTTTGTGTTGAGTGAACTCACCTCACTGCATATCTTCCTTTTGTGTTCAGTGAACCCACCTCACTGCATATAACTACCTTTGTGTTGAGTGAACTCACCTCTTTGCATATAACTACCTTTTGTGTTCAGTGAACTCACCTCACTGCATATTTACCTTTTGTGTTGAGTGAACTCACCTCACTGCATATAACGACCTTTGTGTTAAGTGAACTCACCTCACTGCATATAACTACCTTTTGTGTTCAGTGAACTCACCTCACTGCATATAACTACTCACCTCACTGCATCTAACTACCTTTTGTGTTGAGTGAACTCACCTCACTGCATATCTAACTTTTGTGTTGACTGAACTCACCTCACTGCATATCTACCTTTTGTGTTCAGTGAACCCACCTCACCTCACTACCTTTGGGTTGAGTGAACTCACCTCACTGCATATAACTACCTTTGTGTTGAGTGAACTCACCTCACTGCATATCTACCTTTTGTGTTCAGTGAACCCACCTCACTGCATCTACCTACCTTTCTGTTGAGTGAACACACCTCACTGCATCTAACTACCTTTTGTGTTGAGTGAACTCACCTCACTGCATATCTACCTTTTGTGTTCAGTGAACCCACCTCACTGCATATAACTACCTTTGAGTTGAGTGAACTCACCTTTTGTGTTGAGTGAACTCACCTCACTGCATATCTACCTTTTGTGTTCAGTGAACCCACCTCACTGCATATAACTACCTTTGTGTTGAGTGAACTCACCTCACTGCATATCTACCTTTTGTGTTCAGTGAACTCACCTCACTGCATATAACGACCTTTGTGTTGAGTGAACTCACCTCACTGCATATCTACCTTTTGTGTTCAGTGAACCCACCTCACTGCATCTACCTACCTTTGTGTTGAGTGAACTCACCTCACTGCATCTAACTACATTTTGTGTTGAATGAACTCACCTCACTGCATATCTACCTTTTTTGTTCAGTGAACCCACCTCACTGCATATAACTACCTTTGGATTGAGTGAACTCACCTCTCTGAATATAACTACCTTTTGTGTTCAGTGAACTCACCTCACTGCATATCTACCTTTTGTGTTGAGTGAACTCACCTCACTGCAAATAACGACCTTTGTGATGAGTGAACGCACCTCCCTGCATATCTACCTTTTGTGTTCAGTGAACCCACCTCACTGCATAGAACTACTTTTGGGTTGAGTGAACTCACCTTTTGTGTTGAGTGAACTCACCTCACTGCATATCTTCCTTTTGTGTTCAGTGAACCCACCTCACTGCATCTAACTACCTTTGGGTTGAGTGAACTCACCTCACTGCCTATAACTACCTTTGTGTTGAGTGAACTCACCTCTCTGTATATAACTACCTTTTGTGTTCAGTGAACTCACCTCACTGCATATCTACCTTTTGTGTTGAGTGAACTCACCTCACTGCATATAACGACCTTTGTGTTGAGTGAACTCACATCACTGCATATCTACCTTTTGTGTTCAGTGAACCCACCTCACTGCATATAACGACCTTTGTATTGAGTGAACTCACCTCACTGCATATGTACCTTTTGTGTTGAGTGAACTCATCTCACTGCATATAACTACTCACCTGACTGCATCTAACTACCTTTTGTGTTGAGTGAACTCACCTCACTGCATATCTAACTTTTGTGTTGAGTGAACTCACCTCACTGCATATCTACCTTTTGTGTTCAGTGAACCCACCTCACCTCACTACCTTTGGGTTGAGTGAACTCACCTCACTGCATATAACTACCTTTGTGTTGAGTGAACTCACCTCAGTGCATATCTACCTTTTGTGTTCAGTGAACCCACCTCACTGCATCTACCTGCCTTTGTGTTGAGTGAACACACCTCACTGCATCTAACTACCTCTTGTGTTGAGTGAACTCACCTCACTGCATATCTACCTTTTGTGTTCAGTGAACCCACCTCACTGCATATAACTACCTTTGGGTTGAGTGAACTCACCTCACTGCATATAACTACCTTTGTGTTGAGTGAACTCACCTCACTGCATATCTACCTTTTGTGTTGAGTGAACTCACCTCACTGCATATAACGACCTTTGTGTTGAGTGAACGCACCTCACTGCATATCTACCTTTTGTGTTCAGTGAACCCACCTCACTGCATATAACCACCTTTGGGTTGAGTGAACTCACCTTTTGTGTTGAGTGAACTCACCTCACTGCATATCTTCCTTTTGTGTTCAGTGAACCAACCTCACTGCATATAACTACCTTTGGGTTGAGTGAACTCACCTCACTGCATATACCTACCTTTGTGTTGAGTGAACTCACCTCTCTGCGTATAACTACCTTTTGTGTTCAGTGAACTCACCTCACTGCATATCTACATTTTGTGTTGAGTGAACTCACCTCACTGCATATAACGACCTTTGTGTTGAGTGAACTCACCTCACTGCATATCTACCTTTTGTGTTGAGTGAACTCACCTCACTGCATATAACTACTCACCTGACTGCATCTAACTACCTTTTGTGTTGAGTGAACTCACCTCACTGCATATCTACCTTTTGTGTTCAGTGAACCCACCTCACTGCATATAACGACCTTTGTATTGAGTGAACTCACCTCTCTGCATATCTACCTTTTGTGTTCAGTGAACCCAACTCACTGCATCTACCTACCTTTGTGTTGAGTGAACTCACCTCACTGCATCTAACTACATTTTGAGTTGAGTGAACTCACCTCACTGCATATCTACCTTTTGTGTTCAGTGAACCCACCTCACTGCATATAACTACCTTTGGGTTTAGTGAACTCACCTTTTGTGATGAGTGAACTCACCTCACTGCATATCTACCTTTTGTGTTCAGTGAACCCACCTCACTGCATATAACTACCTTTGGGTTGAGTGAACTCACCTTTTGTGTTGAGTGAACTCACCTCACTGCATATCTTCCTTTTGTGTTCAGTGAACCCACCTCACTGCATATAACTACCTTTGGGTTGAGTGAACTTACCTCTCTGCATATAACGACCTTTGTATTGAGTGAACTCACCTCACTGCATATGTACCTTTTGTGTTGAGTGAACTCATCTCACTGCATATAACTACTCACCTGACTGCATCTAACTACCTTTTGTGTTGAGTGAACTCACCTCACTGCATATCTAACTTTTGTGTTGAGTGAACTCACCTCACTGCATATCTACCTTTTGTGTTCAGTGAACCCACCTCACCTCACTACCTTTGGGTTGAGTGAACTCACCTCACTGCATATAACTACCTTTGTGTTGAGTGAACTCACCTCAGTGCATATCTACCTTTTGTGTTCAGTGAACCCACCTCACTGCATCTACCTGCCTTTGTGTTGAGTGAACACACCTCACTGCATCTAACTACCTCTTGTGTTGAGTGAACTCACCTCACTGCATATCTACCTTTTGTGTTCAGTGAACCCACCTCACTGCATATAACTACCTTTGGGTTGAGTGAACTCACCTCACTGCATATAACTACCTTTGTGTTGAGTGAACTCACCTCACTGCATATCTACCTTTTGTGTTGAGTGAACTCACCTCACTGCATATAACGACCTTTGTGTTGAGTGAACGCACCTCACTGCATATCTACCTTTTGTGTTCAGTGAACCCACCTCACTGCATATAACCACCTTTGGGTTGAGTGAACTCACCTTTTGTGTTGAGTGAACTCACCTCACTGCATATCTTCCTTTTGTGTTCAGTGAACCAACCTCACTGCATATAACTACCTTTGGGTTGAGTGAACTCACCTCACTGCATATACCTACCTTTGTGTTGAGTGAACTCACCTCTCTGCGTATAACTACCTTTTGTGTTCAGTGAACTCACCTCACTGCATATCTACATTTTGTGTTGAGTGAACTCACCTCACTGCATATAACGACCTTTGTGTTGAGTGAACTCACCTCACTGCATATCTACCTTTTGTGTTGAGTGAACTCACCTCACTGCATATAACTACTCACCTGACTGCATCTAACTACCTTTTGTGTTGAGTGAACTCACCTCACTGCATATCTACCTTTTGTGTTCAGTGAACCCACCTCACTGCATATAACGACCTTTGTATTGAGTGAACTCACCTCTCTGCATATCTACCTTTTGTGTTCAGTGAACC
Organism: Hyperolius riggenbachi; assembly: GCF_040937935.1. NCBI lineage: Eukaryota > Metazoa > Chordata > Amphibia > Anura > Hyperoliidae > Hyperolius > Hyperolius riggenbachi. The sequence goes on along the minus strand of NC_090646.1, from coordinate 315,900,947 downwards.
CAACTCACTGCATCTACCTACCTTTGTGTTGAGTGAACTCACCTCACTGCATCTAACTACATTTTGAGTTGAGTGAACTCACCTCACTGCATATCTACCTTTTGTGTTCAGTGAACCCACCTCACTGCATATAACTACCTTTGGGTTTAGTGAACTCACCTTTTGTGATGAGTGAACTCACCTCACTGCATATCTACCTTTTGTGTTCAGTGAACCCACCTCACTGCATATAACTACCTTTGGGTTGAGTGAACTCACCTTTTGTGTTGAGTGAACTCACCTCACTGCATATCTTCCTTTTGTGTTCAGTGAACCCACCTCACTGCATATAACTACCTTTGGGTTGAGTGAACTCACCTCTCTGCATATAACTACCTTTTGTGTTCAGTGTACTCACCTCACTGCATATCTACCTTTTGTGTTGAGTGAACTCACCTCACTGCATATAACTACTCACCTGACTGCATCTAACTACCTTTTGTGTTGAGTGAACTCAACTCACTGCATTTCTACCTTTTGTGTTCAGTGAACCCACCTCACCTCACTACCCTTGGGTTGAGTTAACTCACCTCACTGCATATAACTACCTTTGTGTTGAGTGAACTCACCTCACTGCATATCTACCTTTTTTGTTTAGTGAACTCACCTCACTGCATATACCTACCTTTGTGTTGAGTGAACACACCTCACTGCATCTAACTACCTTTTGTGTTGAGTGAACTCACCTCACTGCATATCTACCTTTTGTGTTCAGTGAACCCACCTCACTGCATATACCTACCTTTGTGTTGAGTGAACACACCTCACTGCATCTAACTACCTTTTGTGTTGAGTGAACTCACCTCACTGCATATCTACCTTTTGTGTTGAGTGAACTCACCTCACTGCATATAACGACCTTTGTGTTGAGTGAACGCACCTCACTGCATATCTACCTTTTGTGTTCAGTGAACCCACCTCACTGCATATAACCACCTTTGGGTTGAGTGAACTCCCCTTTTGTGTTGAGTGAACTCACCTCACTGCATATCTTCCTTTTGTGTTCAGTGAACCAACCTCACTGCATATAACTACCTTTGGGTTGAGTGAACTCACCTCTCTGCATATAACTACCTTTTGTGTTCAGTAAACTCACCTCACTGCATATCTACCTTTTGTGTTGAGTGAAGTCACCTCACTGCATATCTACCTTTTGTGTTCAGTGAACCCACCTCACCTCACTACCTTTGGGTTGAGTGAACTCACCTCACTGCATATAACTACCTTTGGGTTGAGTGAACTCACCTCTCTGCATATAACTACCTTTTGTGTTCAGTAAACTCACCTCACTGCATATCTACCTTTTGTGTTGAGTGAACTCACCTCACTGCATATAACGACCTTTGTGATGAGTGAACGTACCTCCCTGCATATCTACCTTTTGTGTTCAGTGAACCCACCTCACTGCATATAACTACTTTTGGGTTGAGTGAACTCACCTTTTGTGTTGAGTGAACTCACCTCACTGCATATCTTCCTTTTGTGTTCAGTGAACCCACCTCACTGCATATAACTACCTTTGTGTTGAGTGAACTCACCTCTTTGCATATAACTACCTTTTGTGTTCAGTGAACTCACCTCACTGCATATTTACCTTTTGTGTTGAGTGAACTCACCTCACTGCATATAACGACCTTTGTGTTAAGTGAACTCACCTCACTGCATATAACTACCTTTTGTGTTCAGTGAACTCACCTCACTGCATATAACTACTCACCTCACTGCATCTAACTACCTTTTGTGTTGAGTGAACTCACCTCACTGCATATCTAACTTTTGTGTTGACTGAACTCACCTCACTGCATATCTACCTTTTGTGTTCAGTGAACCCACCTCACCTCACTACCTTTGGGTTGAGTGAACTCACCTCACTGCATATAACTACCTTTGTGTTGAGTGAACTCACCTCACTGCATATCTACCTTTTGTGTTCAGTGAACCCACCTCACTGCATCTACCTACCTTTCTGTTGAGTGAACACACCTC